>NC_041401.2:134098997-134293997 GCF_900747795.2 Erpetoichthys calabaricus | reverse complement strand
CATTTATAAGTAACAACTTACATGCCCCTCTAAATTCAATGTTATACAGTATTACGCTTCCAATTAATAACTCAAACTTCTTTAAACAGACAAACCCAACATCAGTAATTAAGCAATCTGACGCTTGAGACACTAACACATTGACATACATCCCAAGTTTATCTAGAGTTGACCTGAAGTTGCATTGTATTCAGCAGAAAGCAAAAGAAAACTTTTACAGGGTTCTGTTAAGTTACCTCTTACATCATGACAACACCCAGTTACTTTTGGTGTTAATTCTAAAAATCCTTGCAAGTAAATCGGCATGAAAGCAAATAAGAGGAGTAGTAATCCATGTGATTCTTCGTTATTCATCACAAACCTTATGCTGAGTTGGAGTTAATTTCAGCTGCATTAGTTGCAAGATCAGGAATCAACATAAAAAGAGTCAGTTACAGATCTGGAAACAACCTTTTAATAACAAATGCTGATGCTTATATAAATGATTTATAAAACTCAAAGAGTTAAATAGTGATCTTTTTATCCATGTCAGGATAAAATCAATTCTAGCTGTGCTACCTGTTTAGGACTAGTTGAAATCTAAGTAATCAATGTAGACCTTAGCATTAACACTTGTAGTGCACTATGCAATGCATGTTTCTCTTGTGTGTCATTTGGTATTGTATTTGTAAAAAGCAGTGTCAATGTTTGTGATGCTCCATCTGTACATTTGTAGCAAAAAAAGTAAATTGCAACAAATGTTTTGACACATGCAATGCACAGGTCTCTTATATGCCATTTGGAATGGGACTTGTAAAAGCAGTGTTAAAGGTCTGTGATGTGCCATGTATTAGAAAGACAAATGCAATGCATTTCATCACTACAAATGTTTGATGTGTCATCTGTTGGAATAAAAATGCAAAGCATTTTACTACTACACTCGCTATGCTACCCTTCTAGGATGTGTTGAAATCCAAGTAATCAATGTCAACCTATGCATTAATGTTTGCAGTGCACCATCTACTAGAATATATTTTGTAATGCCATGTACTAATAAAATGCATTGTAGTTGTCATTCCAACAGATGGCACACCACAAACATTTGTAGTAATAAAATGCATTATCACAAATGTTTGTAATGTGCCATGAGGTGGCATGAAAAATGCAATGTACAGTATATGTCTCTGTTATATGCCATTTGGTATGGGACTTTAAAAGAAGTGGCAATGTTTGTGATGCACCATCACTGGAAACATCAGATACATAGTAGTCAGACAGATATGTAGACAGACACTTATTCTTTATTAAAATGGATATTATATTGTAGCAACCATATATGCAAAAAGAAACATTAAGATGATTGAAATAAAATGCTGCACAATTTCATTTTGTTAATTCTGTACTTCTAAAAATGTTATTGAACAGTACTGCCCCATTTTGATCACAAAATCTTTCATATTTCTGACGACAAAAAACATATTTCCTATCTGCTTTAACAAAAAATAAATGGCACATAAAATCTATATTTGTTTTCAGCCCCTAAACTGAACCAGAAACAAAATTACAGTCTTTTTCTAATAATACTAACCAGCTGGAGATTCTCCATAGTCAAAAGATAGCACAAGTAAAATACAAATTCAATTTTTAAACACTGTACTCTTTCATAAAGTTATATATATGATAATTAATGTAGTATGTATTCATTAATTTTCCCTTTACTAATAACATTTTAACAAAAAGTAAAGCTTTTCTTGAAAATGCACTGAGGCGAGTCCTTCAATCAACCAGCCTGCTTACAACTAGTAATTAACCTTGAGGTGGTAGTGGTGGTGCGCCTGCATGTTGCCACCAAATATCTGGGGTCTACCACCACCTAGTGGTCATTATATCCCCATGCAGGATTTTTCAGAGCCTCTTCAGTATGTTCTATTTAACTATATTTCCTAAACAACAACACATTTCTTTTCACGCAAGATCTTGCAAACTATTTTTTTTCACCTCTGATAAATACCATGATTTCACTTGATTTCAGCTGTTATATCAATAATTTTAAAATTTCAGGATAGACAGTTGAACAGAGAGACACATTACATATATACACAAATATGTATAGTACATAGAATGCCTAAAATTAATCATGGTAAAAGGCCTACTCTGAAAAGACCCTCTAGAAATATTATATTTTACTGTATATACCATATATATTATACTGTACTGTATCCATTTGTAATATTTGAAATAAAATATACGGTAGTAAGATAATTACCTCAAAGTTTTCAAAGCCAAAGATATCCAAAATGCCCACAGATTTAAAGTTTTCCTTCCCTTTGATTTTAGTGTTGATTTTCATGATGATCCAGGAGAAGCACTGGGAATAAAGTGCCATAGCCATGGAGTCTCTTGAGTCCATTGCCTATAAGTGAGTGAAAATAATTACAATCAGACCTGTGAAAGTAAGCCATATATCTTATTCAAATATCTAACAACAACCAAAAACACAAGGCTGATACAAGACTGTTAAGGCGTTGCTGGGAGCAGAGGCATTATAAAGTGCCATTGCATTCAATCTTTTTCATGTAAACTAACAGTTAACATGTACTTCTGATTGTATCAACAGTCAGATCACTTCACTACCAACTATAAACTAAAAGTGTGTCCACAAATTGCTCACATTAGAGAATTTAACTCTTACCTTTTTAAAGTAATAATAATAATAATAATACATTTTATTTATACAAGGCGCTTTTCAGAGAACTCAAGGACACCGAACAAACAATAAATAAATAAATAAAAGACACAATTATAAACAACTTAAAACATCAGAAAATCTAAAAATTAAAACCAAACAAAACCACTATAATCAGGAGGAAAAAGAAAAGCCATTTTAAACAGATGTGATTTAAGTTTACATTTGAAAGATGAATATGATTTGATATTTCGGAGATCCGGGCGGCACGGTGGCGCAGTGGTAGCGCTGCTGCCTCGCAGTTAGGAGACCCGGGTTTGCTTCCCGGGTTTCCTCCGGGCGCTCCAGTTTCCTCCCACGGTCCAAAGACATGCAGGTTAGGTGGATTGGTGATTCTAAATTGGCCCTAGTGTGTGCTTGGTGTGTGGGTGTGTTTGTGTGTGTCCTGCGGTGGGTTGGCACCCTGCCCGGGATTGGTTCCCTGCCTTGTGCCCTGTGTTGGCTGGGATTGGCTCCAGCAGACCCCCGTCACCCTGTGTTCGGATTCAGCGGGTTGGAAAATGGATGGATGGATTTCGGAGATCCGCAGGTAATGAATTCCAGAGCTTGGGAGCAGAACGGCTGAAAGCTCTGCTCCCCATGGTGGTTAGACGGGCGGGAGGGACAGTCAGATGGGTGGAGGAAGAGGATCTAAGGTTACGGGATGGAATGGCAACATGAAGAAAGTCAGACAGATATGGAGGGGCGAGGTTATGGATGGCCTTAAATGTTAATAGCAGAATCTTGAAATCAATACGAAACTTGAAACTTGATCGGGAGCCAATGAAGCTGCTGCAAGACCGGAGTAATATGGTGAATAGATGGGGTTCGAGTGATGATACGTGCTGCAGAATTCTGGACTAACTGAAGCTTATGAAGAGATTTATTAGTGAGACCAAAGAGGAGTGAATTGCAATAGTCCAGCCGAGAAGTGACAAGACTATGAACAAGAATGGCAGTGGTATGAGGAGTGAGGGAGGGGCGAATGCGATTAATATTATGCAGGTGGAAGTAAGCAGACCGAGTGATGTTATTAATGTGACATTGGAAAGATAGAGTACTGTCGAGGATGACACCCAGACTCTTGACCTGAGATGACGGGGAAACAACAGAGTTATCAATAATAAGAGAAAGATTATTGGTTTTGGATAATGATGATTTTGAACCAATGAGGAGAACCTCAGTTTTGTCACTGTTTAATTTAAGAAAATTCGAAGAAAACCAGGATTTAATTTCAGCAATGCAGTCAATAAGCGAGGGTGGTGGAAAAGAGGAGGTGGGTTTAGCAGCAAGGTTGAGCTGGGTGTCATCAGCATAACAGTGAAAATTAATGTTACATTTGCGAAAAATATGCCAAGGGGAAGAAGGTAAATAATAAAAAGAAGAGGCCCCAGGACAGGGCCCTGGGGCACACCAGAAGTAACAACGGTGGGTTGGGATGTGAAGGTTTTAAGCTGTATGAACTGAGTGCGTCCAGAGAGGTAGGATCTAAACCAATCAAGTGGAGTGTGAGTACTGCCAATCAAAGATAATCTATTAAGGAGAGTGGTATGACAAATAGTATCAAAGGCCGCACTCAGATCAAGGAGGATGAGAATATTGATTAGACCAGAATCAGCAGCCATAAGGAGGTCATTTGTAATTTTAACAAGTGCTGTTTCTGTACTATGAAGGGGGCGAAAACCAGACTGGAACTTTTCATATAGATTATTGTGAGATAAGTGGGTGTGAAGTTGGATAGCTACTATTTTTTCAAGAATTTTGGAGATAAAGGGCAAGTTAGAAATAGGGCGAAAATTATTGAAATTAGTAGGATCAGCACCAAGTTTTTTTAGTATTGGGGTTATAGCAGCAGTTTTGAAAGATGAGGAAACAATACCAGTAGTAAGAGAAGAGTGAATGATGGCAGAAATGAGAGGGACTAGAGAGGGGAGGCAGGCTTTAACCAGAACTGTAGGCAGGGGTCCAGCTGACAAGTAGATGACTTGGATTTACAGATGAGATCTGAGATTTCAGAGGAAGTGGGAAGCTGGAAAGAAGAGAAAGAGTGAATAGGCGAGTGTAGTTCAGAAGGAATACAGAGAGGATCTGGACCAAGGTGCTGATGTATCTTTTGGATTTTCTCATTGAAAAAAGACATAAGAGAATTACAGAAAGCAGTTGAGTAAAGGTGAGATGGTAAAGAGTCTGGAGGTTGTGTAACATTATTAAGTAGAGAAAACAAAGACTTGGTGTTACCTGTATTACGAGTAATTAACTTAGTGTAATAATTAGATTTGGTTTGAGCTATACAATCCTTGTAATAGAGAAGATGATTTTTATACATCTCTTTGTGGACAAAGAGTCCGGATTTTTTAAACAACCTTTCAAGTTGCCTGCCCTTAGCTTTCAGAAGCCGAAGTTCAGGCGTAAACCAAGGGGCAGAAAAAGAAAAAGAAACAGATCGGGTTTTTAGCGGAGCCAGAGAATTAAGAATACCATTAAGACAAGTGTTATAATATGAGACCAGTTCTATGGGAGTGGATAAATTATAAAAGTCCATTTGGGAATCAATTCTAGAAGACAGCAAATTCAAGTTAAAATTCTTAATGTTGCGAAAGGCTATGAGACGTGGAAGCTTAGGAACAGAAAAGGTAAGTTTGGCAGTGAATGAAAGGAGAAAATGGTCGGTTATAGTGAGTTCATCTGTTGTAAGATCAAAAGGAACAACACCAGAGTAGCAGATTAGGTCCAAGATATGTCCTTTACAATGGGTAGGAACATCAGTGTGCTGCTGGTATCCAAAACTCTCCAGGCAAGATAAAAGTCTCTAGCGAGAGGGATATTGATATTGTCCAGATGTATATTAAAATTTCCCAGCAGAATTATATTTGGAGTAATTACAGATAAATGGGTAAGGAAGGTAGCAAGATCGTTCAAAAAATTGTTGTTTGACTTAGGAGGACGGTAGACAGTTGCAATGATGGTAGGAACTGGCCCAGACAGTTGACACACAGTCGATTCAAAAGAGCTAACAGCAGGAGCAGACAACGGCAGGACTTTCCACTTCTCGCGATAAATTATCGCGACACCTCCTCCACGGCCGGAGGCACGGGGTTGACAAGTGTAAACAAACCCCTGGGGTGGGGTGCATTCATTAAGTTGTGAAAAGTCTTGAGGTTGCTGCCAAGCCTCAGTTAAACAGAGAGAGTCAAACTTACGGTCAATGAGGAGATCCTGAATGAGATGTTCCTTGCTCGTGAGTGAGCGGATGTTCAGTAGACCAAAGCTGACAATGTTGCTGTCGCATTTGACAGTGGTGTTAGTCGACTGAGCTAAGCTGGCCAACACGCTATGGTCAGCGTTCCTATCTGTGTTATGTGGAGGGTGCTGACGTCCGGGTCGAAATACAGCACCGACAGCAGAGGCACAGACTGGAGAAGATGCAGTCGAAGAAGCTCAGCAGCTGGGTACTGGAGGAGGCCAGTCGCAGGTTGGATAACGAGCGACAAAAGACTCCAAACAAACATTAACCAGGCGAATATCCTACCATTCCATATTGTAGGCGAGGAGGCCACAGGCAGCTCAGACGTCCAGAGAATAAGCCGGTAAGTTTCAAACGAGGTTAGGCTGAAGCTAAATGCATACACAGCCACGCAGAGATGTCAGCAAAAATACCATCAAAATCACTAGTCTAGCAAAATCACATAGTCTAGTTATCGAAGAGCAGCGGTGACCAGTCCCGCCAGCGTTCACTCAAACTGGAAATGCCTTTTTCCAAACCGGAAATCAATATGACCCCGAACTGCATAAGTTATGTTTGAGTTCAAAATATAATAATATCCTTCTTCCATGTCATACTTTATTATTGTGTCAGAAATGCTGTAACTAATTAATTAAGGACAGAAAGTGTCCAATCATTGCTCAGAAATAAATTATCCAGTCCAGTTTTTGGAGCTTTGTAAAGCATGCAGAGCACAGCTGAAACTTTGTTGGTCCCAATTAGTCAATGCAGTTAGCGTCCATGACGCCTATGGGATGTTTAGTGCTCTAGTGTTGATTACACATTATATACAGTATGCTCTTATATTTGAAATTGAAATATTTTAATAATTTCTGCTTGATTATGTTTTACCAAGGCAAGGAGCATGGATTCATTGTTCAAATGCTGGCATATTTGAGACGTCAAAAAGCAAACTAGACAAAACGCCTCCACTGTGCTATGTATTGTGTATGGCACCAGTGAGCACCTGAAGGGACACGGCAGGAAAATCCAGGAAGACAAACTGGGAAGACAGATAGAATAGCAACAGAAATCTGCTTAGCATTATCATAAAAAGTGTCACAAGATAAATCTGCCTTCTAGAGTTGAAACGCGACATCCCCCGTGACACTTCAGCACAGACAATAAAGGCCTGCTTGGTACACTTGTCTACTATTCAAAAAGATTGCACTGGGTGGCACACTAGTGTGGATCAGTCTACAGTGCTGACTCTTGTTTGCTTTGGGACAGGGTGATGAGTGACTCAACAGTATATTCACAGGTGATTGTCCCTGCCATTATCCCCTTCAGACAGACTCTAGAAAACAAGATTATCCACAATAATGCATGGCCATACCATCAATATCCCCCACCCTGAATCCACTTGAATGTTTATGGGCCTTGGTTAGAAGATGCTGGGATTCAGGTCCATGGCTATGACGTGATCAGAATCATTGAATAAACATGGAATGACGAGCCAGAGTATGCACACGCTCATGACTCAATGTTGTGCTTCATTTAAGTATGCCATTTGGTTATTGATGGACACACTACTTACTGTCCAGCAACTTGTATAAACATTTATAACAGTGCAATCAGGAAATTGGATGATGTCTGCATGTTTTTCTAAGGTTGTCATCTTCTCCTAGTAGTATGGCTTGATTTTTGCAGGGTACAGGAGAGGAAGATGCTATCTCAAATGGAAGAGTACAAGTACCTCCATGACGATAGAATGGATGGGCTAATGCTTCAGAACAGTGGCTACAATAATATGGCTGTTGTACCACATAGTATAAACGAAAAGGCAGATAGCTCTTTCATTAAATGAGAAGCTTTGTCCAAGTGCCTATGTCTTTATGTTCTGTTATAAACTAGAGGTACTAACCTGAAGAATTAGGTACCTGAACATGGTTAATCATTTCAGTCAGGGTAAGGAATTAAAATAAAAAAAAAAATAAAAAACTAGGAGGGCCTAAGTGAACAATCATTAATTCACCAGATCAAGTGCAACCAGCTGAAGGTATCTGGGCATGAAGTAAGAAACCCTTGGATGCCTTCATTAGGAGGTGCATCAGACATGACTTTCTTGGAAGAGATCCTGGAGAATATTTTGGAATATGTTGGAGAGGTGGCCTCAGTGAGTATGGAAATTCTCTGGACAGATCTGAAGACTGCTGTGTGTGTTAGAAAGCCCTGGCCTGATCATTTCAGTCTGACTACCAGACCTCTTATCAGAACATTTAGACAGACAAGAGATGAGCCTTCCACACCTAAAAGTGCTCATTTACTCATAATAGAAGGGAATCAGCCTTGCAAAAAAGACTGCATATCTATTACAAAACTTACACAAATGAAATAAAGTTGTAAAGCAAATTAACTTATTACGTAACAATAAACAAAGGCAGAGATTGACATCATACTTCTAGAAATATTTGGGAATAAAAAACATGTATGTTTTTGCTTTGTGTTTTTATTGTATAATTAACATGAACACATGGAATATTCTTTTTTTTTTTCATGGATATTTTTCACATTGTTTGTCGTTGTTCTATCAAACTTTTTTCCAACACATTCTGCACTGAAAACATGACATCAAATTTTTTTTCTTGGCCATCCCTTTTATTCAATGGAAATTAATTAAATGACTAAAAATATTAGTCTCTTTAAAAACCAAAGTGAGTTTTGAAAAGCTATTACGTAAAATGGATGTGAATATAGTCTGCTTAAGGACTCGTACTGCTGTTTCTAGAAAATAAATTCAGTGAAAATGGATGGAATACAGTGACACAGACTCCTTAACATATGGCATGTGCCATGTTCCAGTACTACATTCGAAACTGCTTCAGTGTCACATTAGGTATGTTTCATTAAAAGAAAAATTCTCGACTACTAAATTAAAAAAAAAAAAATGTGAGCACTGCAAAACACAAAGACGTTTTTGCTTCAATTGAAAGCGTCAAAACTCGGGTTCTTTTCTTGGATGAATTTAATTTGAGGTCAAGTTATGGCTGAAAAACTAATTTAATTGATCTTTCATATAGCAAAATTCAACAAATACACCATCAAAAGATGCTTTACAAAACAAACGTAAGAAAAACTAAATTTATAAATTGTCAAAACCAGTTGTTATTCTCTCCAAGGTCACTGTGGTGAAATAAACCAGTTTATCCAAGAAGATGAATGTTCAGCAGTAGGGCTGATTTCAGAGATACTGGGAAAATACAATTTAATGGCTAAAACCTCATAGCAGGTTAAGAGCATTTCCATCTTTCCACTATTACAGTGATTAAGACCAATATGGCTGTTTATACTGCAACATCATTTTTAGAATCCATTCTGTCTTTGTTCTCTATATCCTGTTATGACACCATTGCTAGAGTGACCACTAGGCTACTTTAATAAAACTAACAGTCAGCAGTTAATTGCCTTTTGGGAAAGGAAGAATCCAGCGGTTTTAAGGTAAGGTCCACATTTGGCTATTAATACTTTCTGATCATGGCCATGTTTTTCAAGTTGGTTAAGCTATGCAAGTAAGAATATCACTATTCTCGCAACTGTGCATGTAATGAGATGATAAGCCAAAATGGAGCTTAGCCATGATACACAATACACAGTAGACTTTCTTGCCACTGGTCACAAAAAGATGTGACTAATAATGTCTATATTTTTTCACATAAAGCAAATATTTCATTTCTAAACTAATATTAAACTATTCAAATACATGTCATTCATCTATGCACTATCATTTAATCCAGTTCAGAGCACTGCCGAAGGTAGAAGAAGCTGATCTTAGAAGCATTGGGGTGAGCCAGGAATCAACCCAAAATGGGACATCATTCCATTTTAGAGCACACTCGGACAAATCAATACCATCAAGCAGGGCATTAATTTAGATTTGGCAGTTAACCTAATCTTTAGTTCTGATATGTGAATGGAAAGTGAATTCTGAGACCAAGACCCCACACACACTAAGCCAAAATTTGAATCCAGGACATACAGTAGGTTCTTAAACTATAGGACACATTATCTGGATTGGGTTTGCGCAGTCATGTTTCACAGCTGTACTCAATGGGAAAGGTCCCATATGATTTCCAGTGTCTTGCAATTGGTCAATGCAAGCAGTATAAGCAAATGCACTGGCTCTGCTATGACCTGTAGTGATTATCTAAGGGGAACCAATTACCCCCAACAGGATGAATGTCGGCAGCAATTCTTAGTCTCGAAGGCACCAAAAAAAAAAAAAAAAAATTGGTAAAATTGGGTTGTGAGAAAAAAAAAAAAGTTTGAGAACAATTAGTTACTTATACTGTTTAAAATTCCTTTAAAGACTTCCCTTTGATCATATCAATGCACTGTAAGCATATATCAGGTGGAAATGACTATGAGGACAAGGCATACCTGCTCTATAGTGAGAGGAGAGCAGATCTCTTCACCTCGCAAGATCATTGATCTCTGGGTCAACACCTCTGAAAGTTGGAAGGAATCGAGGCCCAACAGCTCACTTACATTGTTGATAACTATAAAAAAAACAAAAAAAAGAGCAAATTAATTTATTACACACAAGGTCTGGTCAGGTTTGCAGTTTAGCTAAGATATAGCAAGCTAAAGAAATAATAATGCTAACACACATGGAGAAGCAGAACATTTCATTGAGTAATCACTCGAAGAGTCCTAAATAGAATGACTGCATTGAAGCTCATAAGATGCTACTCATTTTAATAACGCCAAATACTACTAAAAGGAAGCTGCCCTATAATTACAAGTTGAACAAATGACTGAAACCATTTAATTAGCTTTCTTGATCTTAAATCTAAACCAGAATGCTTTGAATGTAATAGCTGTAGAGGAGCAGCCTTGTTAATCTGTGTGTTACTTAAGCACATAATACCCTACAGTGGTAGTATGACCTCTGTATTTGTGCAACATCGATTAGATTAGATAAACTTTATTAACACCATGAGGAAATTCAGATGCATATAGCAGCAGAAACATAAAAACAAGGGTACATATTCGCAGTAGAAATAATACAGTCAATCAATCAATCGATTAAGAGAGAGAGAGAGAGATATTGTGCAGATATTTCAAAATAGGGTACATTGGGAGGAAACACTAAATTGTCTGATAGGAGAAGGCACAAAAGAACCCCAGTGGCATTTCTTAGCAACCCATGGAGGAATGAGCCTGTGGCTATAAGTGCACCAATAGAGTACCTTCTGGAGGGAAAGGAAGATATTCAATTTTGCCACCATCCTCTTTTCCACAACAGCTTCTAGTATGTCCAGGATTTGTCCTGTGATGTGGCAAGCTTTCCTGACATAATTTTTTCTGGCATTGTGTATGGCTTACACTATGCAAACAGAAAAAATCATTGTTTGTATTAATATAAGACAGCGAAGTCCAGATTAATTTTAAGCTCTTAAGTGGCTGAAAATTCAGAAGATCTCATCAATTAAATGTTGCTGCTCCTTTGCACATTCAGCTTAATGCTTTACATCCTCTTCTGATATCAAGATATCTGTGGGATCTTTAAAGTGTCTCAGTTTTTCTCCCATAATGTGTTGTGCATTTGATATTTTTGTAACGTATCTTGTTCTTCTTTAAGTTTTTTTTTTTTTTTTTAATTTTATTGATTTTATTAAAATCAAATAACATTCTATATACATAACTCAAGTTTTACAAAAAAAAAAAAAAGGTTCTAAGTAGATCAACCCCCACCCCTGAGAAAAAAAAGAGAGCTAGGCCAGTGTAACTTTATGCTAGCAAAGATAAGGGAATAGATAAATTAATAAATGAATAAAGATAACCTGCTTCCTCAATTTAAATGCTTATTCTAAAATGTTATTGATTAGATCCTGCCAGGTTTTGAAAAAGTTTTGTACAGATTCTCAAAGTGCGAATTTGATTTTTTCCAGTTTCAAATACGTTGCAGTATATAATATCAGTTACCCACTGACTTACAATAGATGAGTTAGGATTCTTCCAATTGAGCAAGATAAGTCTACGTGCCAGTAGTGTAGTAAAGGAAATTACAGTTTGTTTGTCCTCCTTGCTTTGAGTTTAATTATTTTATAAAACATTTTGTAATAATCCATTCCTCCCTGTTGAAATACACATAACTCAATTAATAAAGTTGCAGGGAGCCACAGCCGCCACCCAGGGTTGGGCATCAGTAGACTGGAGAGTTAAAATTGATTCATGGAGACCATGCAATCTCCACAGAGATGGTGACTAGACTGGTAACCCAATAAAGTCCTCTGGGTAACTAAGCAATGTGATGATACAAAAATAAGCCATATAATGATTTGCTGATTAAACTTTGCTTGTCTTGTAAAGTCCATGCGTGCTTTAATATCGTAAAATATGGAATGTACTAAAAGTAAGACAATTCATTTATTTTATGAAATACCTTATGTTAACTTTTTATGAAGTCACGAGCTGTATATACCCGGCGTTGCCCGGGGCAGAAGTAACCTAATCGGTCAAACACTTACATATATACCAAAGTAAACCTAATCGGTCAAACAGTTACATATATAAAAAAAGCGAACCTAATCGGATAAACAGTTTCATATATACAGAAGCGAACCTAATCGGACAAACAGCTAATCTATATACATAAGCAAACCTAATTGGTCAAACAGTTACATAAATACAAAAGCAAACCTAATCGATGAAACAGCTTCATATATACAGAAGCGAACCTAATTGGTCAAACAGTTATGCATGTGCAGAATGATTTTACAAAGATTATGCGTGTTAACAATCATTAAAAAGAAAAGATTGAGGAACTCTTCTTGTATATGTGATGAAGCTGGATGAAGCTGACTTGACGAAGACGTAGGTGGCATAGATTGGTTTTTCTAAAACAGAAGAAAAAAATGAGTATCTATTATTATTTTAAATTAGAATGAAAATGAGAACCTTGATTAGAGATAGATTATCCGTATTAAAATATGTGCATGAATAAACTTTTGCTAACTCTGTAGCAAAAGTTTATTCATACAAATTGGAATGGGATGGCTTTGTGAAAAAGTAAAAATTACATAAAAATAAATTGAGAATGCGTACTTCCATTTGACTGAGATTATCTGTAATGATGAAAAAAAAGTTTAGTATGTTTTTTTTTCCATACGGGAAGGATGTAAAACCTTACATAGGCACCCTTCAGCCCGTACTGAAGGGTAGTGTCAGATTCTTACTGACTAAAAAACACCCTTTTTATTCCACAGCTACCCGAAAAACCACTATTAGGCATTACTTTGGGGTGGCAGTAGTTTAGTTATGAAACAGCTGGGTCCTGAAAAAAATCTGTCTTATTAGTGGCTTCATCACATATAGAAGAACAGTTCCTCAATCTTTTCTTTTTCATGATTGTTAACACGCATAATGTTTGTAAAATCATTCTGCACATGCATAACTGTTTGACCAATTAGGTTCGCTTCTGTATATATGAAGCTGTTTGATCGATTAGGTTTGCTTTTGTATTTATGTAACTGTTTGACCAATTAGGTTCGCTTCTGTATATATGAAGCTGTTTGTCCGATTAGGTTCGGTTTTTTTATATATGTAACTGTTTGACCGATTAGGTTTACTTTGGTATATATGTAAGTGTTTGACCGATTACGTTACTTCTGCCCCGGGCAACGCCGGGTATATACAGCTCGTAAATTATTAAACAGTAAAATCTTCTTCTGTAATTTGCTACCGTGGCAATTTGTGTGTCTGTCCAGGATTTTAAATGACCTGTAGCTCGCAAACCGTTGCACCTATACACTTGAAATGTGGTACACATATAGTACGTCACGTCTACTATCCGCTTTATGGGTGATGATTGTTTTAGTCTTTTTATCTTTATTTTATTTTATTGTACAATCAAGTCCTATCTGCGCACAGCAGGGCAGCCGTGGGCGGATGCGTATGGTGTATTCACTCGATGTTATCGTGCATTGCGCTGTCAGTGGTATTTTGATAAAAGAATTTGAACAACATATAAGAAGCGTATAAATTATTAAACAGTAAAACATTAACATTTAAGAAGTAAAGTTACATTGAGTACTACTGCAGTGCCTTCGGGTATACCTCATTTTTTCTTTGCCCATTACATGCTTAAATGTATACATTTTTTGGTGTACCTACCCGAGAACACGCGACATATAACCGACCGTGGGAGAAGCATGGATTTTAAACACGCGCTGAGTTCATCTGCTGGTCTCCCTCGTGGAATAACTGGTAATGTTTGAGTAAAATCTACAGCGAGTAAAACGACATTACCTCCTTTTTTTTTTTTACGATCTCTGAGATCTTGCTTTTTTCGGTTCAAGGCTTCATAAGCTCTTTTATGTTCAATGTTGTACTTAATAAGTACTAATTATCCCAAACCATCATCTTTGAATGTTGCAAGACTTTCGCCTTGTATGTAGATCGGGGTAATTACATTCATTGCATTCCTAGTCTGAATCACAATGTGATTGTATGGGTGGTTACCTGGCACTGTAGGGTTGCCACCCGTCCTTTAAAATATGGAATCGTGCCGCGTTTGAGAATGAAATTGCGCGTCCCGTTTTGAATCAATACTGGACGGGATTTATCCCGTATTTTTTTTATCATTTTTTTTTTAAAGCAGCGTCTCATGCAAATCATCCCACACGCATTTTATGAAGATGCCTCCTTTCCTACTTTTGATTGGGTAATACTTGATGTCATCGTTAGTTTGATTGGTGTTTTTAACTGTCCAGTGAGTAGGGCGTGTCTTTCAACCGTAAGCAGATTTTTTGCACTGGTATCACTGACCTCGACGACGGCGACGTTATACGTCAAAAATAAATTACGATAAATGACGATTTTAGCGATACTTTATTACGACGGCGGCTACATAGACACGATCAAATAAAAACAAAAAAATCAAATAATCATTCTACATTTTCAAAACGTCGAAAAAACGACGGAATGAAAAAAAGGCCCACCCGACGACCCACCCATTCCATTTTTATATATATAGATTAATTTCAGGAACTGTACCACCTTTTAAATTTAAACATTCAGATTTTTTATTTTGTTACATTTAGATAAGGGAACAGTGGAAAAGACAGGTGTGGGCATTGGAATCTCAAAAACAGATAATGCAAGATTATGTATTTCATACAATTCACATTATATAAATTTCATTTACTCACTCATTTCCACAACCCTCAATATTTGAATGTGTCAGGAGATGGACTGGAATCCCAACCAGAGTTGAATACTGCCTTGTGCTCCAGACCTCAGCAACTCTCTCATACAAGGTCAAGTGCCAAGTACCTAAATTGCACCTCTTTGGCACGTGGAAGAAAACTTCATCCCACCCCCAAAAACATAAATATTAAGGTGACAAACCTCAGGGCAGGCATATACATTAATTTTATTACAACAAGTTATCAAAAGAAGTGCTGAAGCTGAACTAGGATTAAGGCTTGTTTAAAAAGAGTAGCTATCATTAATTAAAATAACATTTTGTTTTGTTTCTGAAAATTCACTCCAAGTGTGTCCCAGGTGGCATCTAGTGCAGAATTATAAATCCTCTAGTCTGAGGTACATTCATTAAACACATTTCTTGGTGCCTGCGATAACATCTTCACCTTGTGGACAATTCAAGTTATATTTTTTTTCCACAAGATGGTGTAAAAAACATTCTGTATCATGTTTAAATACAAACCCCATAACAGTGAGCTTCTACCTTCCATGAAGTCCACATCAAACAACAAAAACAGGAAGCACACTCACAGTGCTCGATTAGATTTGATATTTAAACAATCTTGACCATGGTGTACCATTTTACGATGAATTACATGGATTATCATCCCTTTCCAATTCAAAAACACATCTGTCCAAGTGAGATACTAGTCAAGGAGGAGCACATACAAAGAGATGTCAATTTGCAAGATGCCATAAAATACACATACAATTAATTTTTCGTGAAACATATTAAGCAAAAGAAAGCCATGCAGGCTTGGGGTGGCTACATTAGTAACAACCTTGAAAAATGTGTGGACATTCAACACCAGTAGGTTCCCTTTTTGCTGTGGCTGAACTTAACATACGAATTGTCTTAATCAAAGCTTAAATTCTTAAGTCAGGCACCTTCCTTGAACCCGCCCCCACCCCTGTTTACCCAGGGATCTGTCAAGGGCCTTTTGATGGATGTGTGCCCCTTCCTTGAACCCGCCCCCACCCACCTGTTTGGTTCTCCTTTCTGTCAAGAGCAGACTTGGTGGATGTCTGCCCCTTCCTTCACCCCGCCCCCCTCTTCCGAGGACAACTCTAGGCATGTCAGGGCAGTCAACATGGGCCCAGGTATGAAGGCCCTGCCTCTGCCTCGGCTCCTGGTCAGGCAGGCCCGGATGACTGGCCCCTTTCACTTTCTTGCTCACTTCTCTCGATGACAGGCTCAGAGCATATTCCAGCCGGAGCGATCTACCTGATAGCCTTTCCTGCCTCTACTGTTTTGGGTAAGAAGTATTTAAAATATCAATTACTTTAAATATCTAAACTTTGGTTTAGCACTTGTAAACCGTTTTTTTATTTTATCTAAGTCAAGCAGAGAAAGACCCCAGACAGTCTTTGCGCTGTCCCTGCTGCGCTGTCATGCAGGCATGAGAGCAGAGCAGGCAGCCTCTGTGTGAGGCCCCAGGGGGCGAAGCTCCAGGCGTACACACAGCCAAACGCGTGTAGTTCGAAATACGAGCAGCGGCTCTCTGTCTACACAGCAGAGTACCTGGGTCTCTAAAAATCTGACAGTCTCTGAATACGTCCTGTTTAGGGGCTGAGTTCTGCGCAGGCGCAAAATGGCCCATAGCTGTGATATTGGGCGTCCCACTGGGGATTCACTTTTGAGTTCGCTTGCAATCTCACACCTCGGCCCCCATGATATGTAAAGGTTGTACACAGTTAAAGGATTTTAAAAACATACACAATTAAATAATAGGCAACAGGGACCTTTTATAGCCCGTTTTGAGACGTCTAAAAATCAAACCTCGGCTGTATATTTTGTATAATAAAGCCTCGGCTTTATAATTTATATAAAAAGTATATCTTTAAAAAAAAAAAAACCCTTTTCCATCCATTACCTCCCATTTTAAATAAGCAGCTGCCCCCTAAGGAAACACATTGCGAATATTTTCTAAAAATTAGAATTGTACTCAGATAATCCCAGAGTGAACGGAGCACAAATATTTATCACAAGCGGGAATTGAAACCGCGCTGGCATCTGTCCCTTGGATCTTAAACAGATCGTACCTGTGGGGATAGAGAAATGCGTTTTAAAGCACTCTTTGGCAAAAGCCTTTGGGAACAATACACACCTTACAGGCGTCTGCTGAGTCCCCTGGACCAGATCAGATCATGATCTTTAAACCCAGGTCAGATCATTCGGGGGACAGTGTGAAAAATGGCCTTACCTTGTGACATACAGATACTAGATGAAAGCGTCGGGTTACAAAGGTGACTTTTAAAAAAAATATTGGACTTTTTGGTGTCTGGTCAAAGGCCTGAATGTGAACCCGGACAACACACTGAGGTACAATTAAAATGTTTGTTGCGCATCTGGCATCACAAATCACTTCCAAAATACCGATCTTTCCTTTATAAATTGAGTTGCGTTGTGAACACGAACTCCGTTCCCTTCTTGCCAGCCAGAACGACAAGATGAATTTCAGCCGTGACTGTGCGTTTTCACGAAATTCTTAATGCTTTCTACTTTTAATGACTAGAACTAAATGAAATATAATTATCGTTCATACATACTATTTTGCAGAAAACCTCCTGTCTCAGAATCACGGTAAGCCCTATTCATGATTCTTAATAGCGTAAACGAATATGTTTTTAAAACGACGGGGTGAAATCTTAGTGATTGACTCAATCCTTATACATTTTTCTTAGAATTGTACATCCGAGCAGACTCAGAAATCGGTAAGGCTCTTTTTAAAATGATAAAACGTTTGCATAAAGTTTGGGAGGGTGTGCAGTTTGGGAGTACATTTATATCTGTACCGGGCATGTGTGAATATTTGAGTATAATGATAAAGCTTGTTGTAAAAAACAGACGGCTGATTCCTTTATTTTTTTGTTTTTAGAGGATTATATACCCATAGAGTCCCCGATTTATTATACGGAATTAGGAAAGAACCTTTTTTTAAAAAAATAATTGATGTATGTTTATAATGTGTCTGTGCATGCTTGTGAGCTGACATGCTTTTTTACTCGCTTGGGAGCGCGTGTACGCGAATTGGGGGAGCGCGCTCGGGCATAAGCTCTTTCATTTCGCTAAATGTAATTATTTTAATAACGCCTAGTATTCTCCAAGTCCGGGTGACTTGTAGACGTATCAAGTGCATTGTTCATGTGTAAATGAATAGGTTTAAGGTATTTAGGAACTTATATCTTAAGAACCAGGTTGTCCCTTTTTAAACATCTTGGTGTAGGAATGCGCGTGCGCTTTGTTAAAGTGTTTAGGTTATTTACAAATAACCTATTTAGGGGCGAGAGGTTGTCTAGCTACAGTAAAATAGATTTTTGTATATGGACAGGCATCTAGCGGAATAGAGCCTGCAGGGTGATAACGCATGAGCTGTGGGGGCATGTGTGGATTGCTTGTTTAAAGAGAGAACATGCATTTTTTTTTTTACGAACCACGACAACCCCTTGGAAGCAGAGCTTATGCCTTTTTGTTTTTTTTGTTTTAGACGCTAATTCTTTACAGAGTGAATCAGTTTCTCAAAGGGTTTCCCACAGGAGGCACAGCAGCAGTAAGTGTCATTTTAGATTTCAATTTACCGAAGAAATATACGAGGCATACAGTTTTTGTGAAAAGAGGACTTTAACTAAGAAGTTCATACTTTATTTTCAGGTCGCAGCCCCCCGGGTTTTTTTAACTCAAGTGTTGGGAGGATCAGAAAATCTAGCCCTGTACCATAACTGGCAGAATCTACAAACCCCTCCTCTCTCTGGGCGTGGCGTTCAGTATTCTCCGGCGCCCTCTGAGAGCGGCGTTCAGTATTCTAACAGGTGGTCCCCTTTGTCGGCAGCGCTTTACTCTGACCGCGGATATCGGCATAGAAGCCGCGATTCACCCCAATATTCCCTTCATCCTGACCATCAGCGGAGACATCGAGAAAGACTGGAACAACTGACCGAACAACTTCACCAATTACTGGTGCAATTTGTAGAATTAGAGGCTCCTGTGTACAATTCCACACCCAAAATGTGTTTAGACTTGATGCATATGTATGCATTTTACATCCATCTAATCCATAATTAAAGGAGCTGTTTTATATTACTTTTTTTCAGGGTCCTCATGCTCCTCTGGGGCAAGTTGCTCCCCGCTTCAACACTTCTCTGTCAGCAACGCATTAATACAACCTTCTACCTCAGGGTGCCGCAAGGTCCATCTTCAGCACTTGTCTGTTAATGACTTAAAAGGGTCGGATACTTCAGCTCCTCAGACAGGCTCCGGAGGGACTAATCCGTCCGGGGTAAACTCGACTCTCGAAGCCGACTCTCCACAGCCATCTACCTCGCATCAGCACTTGCCAGCTGATGATTTAACAGGGTTGGATACTTCCGAAGCAGACTCTCCACAGCCCTCTACCTCGCATCAGCACTCGCTTGCTGATGATTTAACAGGGTCAGATACTTCAACTCCTCAGACAGGCTCCGGAGTGACTAATCCGTCCGGGGTAAACTCGAGTCTCGATGCCGATTCTCCACAGCCCTCTACATCACATACGGACAATCCTTCTTCTCCAGACCCGTCAGTAAGCTCCCCGCAGCCCTCCACTTCTAGATTAAGTAATTTATCTATAACGGAGTGTCCAAAATTTAACAATATCGAGATTAGACATCGCTTCAATTTTTCTGAGGCCTACACACTTGATTCATTCGCCGAAGTTTTTAATCATATACACGAGACCCTTCAACAAATATTAGACAGTTTTACGAGCACTTTGGATCCTAGGGATCTAGTGCAGTTAGAATTACAGGCCGAATCTCTCAACCCCAGTGTTTTTTCCCTAATCCCCGTGGGAATGCTTTCTGTGGAGGATTTTTTTAATCAAATTGAATTACTTCTCCAGAGTCAAGCTACTATTTTAGCCGATTCCAGTCTGATGCTAATCGTTCAGGTAGTGAGAGTTCCATCTGGTGGCGGGGCTCCTAGGCGTAAAACCTGTACCCTTTTCAGCGATACAATCATTCAAAAGAAACGGAAACACCTATGGATCTCCTTCAACCTGGATGATCAGTGTTGTTTTGCCAGGGGTTTGCTGGCTGTATTAAACGCTAGGTTCAGAACCAATCAGAAATTGGGTGAACAAGAGGCTCGTCGATTGCACGTCAGGGTCGGATTATTAACGGATCAGAAAGTAAAGTTTTCAGATATTGAAAAATTTGAGAGGTTAATGGGAATTAAAATTATCGTCTGGTACCGGGAACCGAACACTAACGCTCTATTAAAATTTGAAGCGTTTGGTGCCAGAAAAACAAAGACGGCTTTCCTGTTTTTGCATCATGAACATTATTACAGTATTTTGAATCGAAAAGGCTTTCTGGGATTTTCCTACATCTGTGATTTTTGCTACACGGGGTATCACGACATAGTTATGAGCAGCACTGTGACGTCTGTTTATCTACAGACTGTCGTTGGGTTGACGGGGAGGCTTTTCGATGTTCCGATTGTCAGCGTTTCTGTTGATCAAGGCTTTGCTTTAAACTCCACAAAACGCGCAAATGGAATGAAAAGACGAGCAGGTCTGAAAGTATCTGCGATGTCCGTAAAGTCTGCCCTCTCTGCAAACAGAGGTACAGCTTGAAAGCCAATTCAAAACCTCACAAGTGTCGAACCAAACACTGTCGCGTTTGTAGAATGGTCCTGAAAGAATCGGATGATAATCATCAGTGTTTTATTCAAAGTTTACCGCAAAGACTGCCCCACAAAAAGTACATGTTCTATAATTTTGAGTGCCGTCAAGAAGACAGCATCCACATCCCCAATTATATCCACTGCATGCATTGGAACGGTCAATCGTGGAGTTGGGCCGGGGAGGAATGCGTTGCAAAGTTCTTCCACAAATATCGACGTCCAAAATACCAAGAGTACACGTTCATAGCTCACAATTCTAAGTGGTATGATGGCTATTTCCTAATGAAATATCTCGTCAAGAGCAGGCAAACTCCAACGGTTACAGCTCAGGGTTGTAAACTAATTTGTTTTATAGAAGAAGATTATGACTTGAGATTTATCGACTCATTGAGCTTCTTACCCATGAAATTGAGCGGTATGCCCAAGGCCCTGGGATTCCAGGCTCAAAAAGGATACTTTCCCCATTTCTTTAACACCGTTGAAAATCCAAATTACAACAGGCCGTACCCCAAACCTAAATATTGCGGCATTCAACACATGATGAGCCAGGAAAGAGGAATTTTTGTCTTGGTACGATTCATTTAAAAGCGGTACCTTCAACTTTAGACGAGAAATGGCTTACTATTGTAGAAACGACGTGGTTATTTTGAGAACAGTGTGCATAAAATTTAGAGAGGAAGAGCTCAGGATCGGTAATATCGATCCTTTTCAGTGTATGACCCTAGCTTCTCTCTGCCTGTCCATGTACAGACAAACTTGCATGCCTGATAACGCGATTGGAATAATTCCGAGTGATCATTACAAAAGCACTCACAAAGCTTTTTCTAATGCTTCTATTCAATGGCTGATGTTTCTTTCCGAGAAGGAAAAAATTAACATTCGACACGCTCTGAATCACGGTGAAGTAAAGATGGGGTCCTTTTATCTAGACGGTTATGTCGAAGATCAGGGTGTCCCGACAGCCTTTGAGTTTGCCGGCTGCTTTTATCATGGCTGCCCCGAATGCTACAAGGCGTAAGTTAAACATCCTTTCACGGGGGCGCCTTTTGCCGATTTGTTTAAAACATTTGACGACAAGCTGAAGGAATTGCATGAAAAATTTAATCTGACGGTTAGAGTGCTCTGGGAACATCAATGGGAAAGCATGAAAAAAGAGGACTCGGAGCTTCAGGATTTCTTAAAACGCTTTGAGTTTCCTGAACCTATCAATCCCCGTGATGCCCTGTATGGAGGGCGCACCAACGCTATCAAATTATATCATAAGGAACAAATGCATTATTACGATTTTACAAGTCTGTAACCCTTATGTCAACAAAACAAAAACCTACCCGATCGGCCATCCGACCTTCGTTTTTGAGGAGTTTGCGGATCTTAAACATTACTTTGGGCTCGTTAAAATCACCATGCTAGCCCCTCGCAATCTGTATTTTCCGGTCCTCCCCTTAAGAATTTGTGGTAAATTGATGTTCACTCTGTGCAGAAACCCAAACAACCACCGGCCTTTGCCGTCACAATGATCGGGAAAGGTCTTTAACAGGAACCTGGTGCAGTGTTGAAATACTAAAAGCCTTAGATAAAGGGTATAGAGTTTTAAAAATACATGAGATATGGCACTACGAACAGAGCACCTCCGATTTATTTGCCGATTACATCAAAATTCATCTGAAAGGCAAACAGGAAGCCCCTGGGTAGCCCTCGTGGGCCAAGGACGAGGCATCCTGCCTGCGGTATGTTGACGACTATTTCATAAAAGAAGGTGTCTTATTGGAGAGTGAAAACATCGCCTTGAATTCTATTTGGGGAAAATTCGGTCAGAAGCCTAATCAACCGACCACGACGTTTGTTAAACACACCCAAGAATTCTTCGATTACCTGTTCTCAGACGTGTATGGGGTGTCCTATTTTGGTTTTGTCAGCGACAAAATTGCTCAAGTGCAGTGGAGGTATGCGGATGACAGACATGTTCTACCCGGCCCTGTCAATTTGGTGATTGCCGCTTTTACAACGACCTATGCCCGCCTAGAATTGTACGATTTGCTGTAACGTTTAGGTCCGAGGATTCTGTATCATGATACAGATTCCGTTATTTTCACAGCCTCGCCCGGGCAGTACATCCCGCAGCACGGTGACTATTTAGGGGAACTCACCAGCGAACTAGATCCTGACGATTTCATAGAAGAGTTTGTTTCTGGGGGTCCGAAAATGTATGCATACAAAACGTTCAAAGGCAAGGTCTGCATGAAGGTAAAGGGCATTACTCTCAATCACGAAACGGCTCAAAAGGTAAACCTATACACTTTAATGGACCTACTGCATAGTTTTGTAGAATACGATCTCACAAAAGAAATAACAGTTCATGGCGCACAGATTCATAGGAACAAAAAGAACCCGACGTTGCAAAATCGTCTACTCAGAAAAAGATTCAGAGTGGTGTACAACAAAAGGGTTCTATTGCCCGATTTCACAACTCTCCCCTATGGATACTAAAGAGGGTTTTGATGTTAGACTTCAGCATCCGTTCTCGAAAAGTGTCTCGGTACCCTCTTGTTCAGGCAAATCGCATTTTGTGAAAAAGATATTGGAGCACGCGGACCATGTGCTTTCTCGTCGCCCCGACAATATAGTCTGGTTTTACAGCTGCTGGCAGCCTCTGTACGACGAGCTGCTAGCCCAATTTCCCAAAACCAAATTTTTGGAGGGGCTACCTGTCTCCTTAAGCGACGACGAACTACTGCCGCCTGATCATGTTAACTTGGTGATCGTCGACGATTTGATGGAACAGGCGAGTCATAGCGAAGAGATAGAGAGGGCCTTCACAAAATATACTCACCACAGGAATCTGTCTATCATTTACTTGGTCCAAAATTTATTTTTTCAAGGCAAGAAAAGTAGAATGATAAACCTGAATGCCAATTACATTACCCTCTTTAAAAATCCTCGAGATAAACTGCAAATATTTAGCGTGTCAAATGTACCTTGGGAGGGCTAAATTTTTCTTGGAGGCCTTTGTGGATGCTACAAGACAAGCTTACAGTTATCTGCTGGTGGATCTGAAAGCCCATACGCCTGACGAATTTTGTTTACGTACCAGATTGTTTCCTCCCAACTGGCCTGCGGTGTACGTCGTGAAAAGATAAAGACGGGCAATTTTCCAAGTATTTGAGAAAGAGCCGGCATGTTGTGCAGAATAAAAAGAAATTTTCCCTCTGCTCAAGACCCTACATAGGGGCTCCAGTCATCGAAGAAAAGTGGTGCTGAGCGAGGCTCCGGATGATTTAATTTACGCTCTGTCAGAAATAGCTCTCAATACTTTAAAAGGCCGCGTCCCCCTGACGTCCAGACAGTTTAAGTTGTTGAAGAAGCATCGTTGCTTGGTTAAAAAACTCGGCGATAAAAAACTCACCGTTAAAAAGAAAAAAGCCCTTTTTAATCAGAAAGGGGGATTTCTCGGAGCCTTATTAAGCTCCGCTATTCCTTTCATTACTAGTTTAATAGGGTCGAGAGTATAAATATGGAATACACGTGCAAGATGTACCTGGTCCTTCAACAGCAAATGGTTCAATGGCAACAGAAAGCCCCGGCTTCCCCCGACCTTTTAAGAGCTACGGAAAAGGAACTGGATAAACAAATGAAATTCGTACTCGAACGTAGTGACTTGAGCACCGAGGCAAAAGTTAAACTTTATACGAGCATCTTGCAAAGATACTTGACCTTTGTGAAAAAAGCGGATAAAGAAACCGGGCCTCTGAAGCTATTGCTGCCTGCCGAGAGCAAAGAGGAACGGCCAGGGGCTCTCAAAGAGGCTCCTAGTAAACCCGAAGACCGGGTGTACGACAAGATTTTGAAAAGTGCTCCGGATAAATCAAAGAAATACACCAAAATTATTTTACAGAAAATGTCATATAACCCTAATATAACCTACTGGAATGGCTTGGGAGAGTTTGTGCTTCGTGGAGAACCGTTACCCAGGACAAATATGGTCGATCTAATGCGGAACTTGACCGCCCAACACAACATTCCGTCGTATAGGAGACCTCGGGGGTGGAAAGAATTTGTTAAGGCCCTGGCCGGTTTGAACATTCCGGCCTCTGCCGTGGCAAATGCCGACACAAGAGAACTTCTAGAGAGTTTCAAACCCTCTGCCTCTATCGCAGCCGCTGCTGCCACGGTCTCTGCTGCTTCCGCTACACCTGTTGGCAAGAAAACCAAATCTCGCAAAAAGAATGAATGGATTCCTTATTGAAATGTAATTATATTTTTGTTTAATAAAATATTACATTTGATTATACAGACTGTCTATTCTTTATTAAGATAATTACAGGCCATAGAACTTTGCATACGGGGTGATCCTGAAAACTTCTAGAAGTGTTCTTAGACAAGGTATTGACAAATTTTTGAACCATATAATCGTTCTTGGTGACCTCATTAAAATACAGGTGCATGACCTCTTTATAAAAGCGTCCTTTTCATCTGTGATGCAGGATAAAAATACAGTGTTGCCCGCAGACGCTGGAAAACCAGCTTTGAAGCTGTCGGGTATAGTGAATATTTCTTTACAGTTTCTGTTTAAAAAGCTGTATATTTCCTCAGAAAATAGATAAAGTCTGGTGGGGCTCCATAGGAGTCAAAAAATTCTCCAGTTCCGTCTTCTCCGAGATGTATCGCCAACCAGTGCTCTCCGGGTTGGTTTTGACAGTGAGTGTAGACGATGATCATGGCCGGGAGATCCGTAAGTATTTTTTCAGGCAGTTCGTCGCACGCCAACACTCCGTAAAACAGATTTCCTGTGTACGGATTACTGGCCAGGAGTTCCTCGATCTGCAGGGTGTTCATGGTTTTTTTTAGTAATCATAAAGGATGTTTCTTCTCTGGTTTATTTCAATAATGTTGTCAAAGATGGCGTACACTATTAGATTCACTGTATGGGGTAGGGGCTGTCGAAAGCGGATTTCAAATCTCATGTTCCCGGTTTTCACCAAGGAGAAATGGTCTCCGCATTCTTGATCAGGCGTCAAATCAAAGGCAAACAAGGTGTATCCCCGGGAGAAGTCAGAACGACTGATGGCTAGAGGCTCATCTTTCCAATGCTTTCCGGAGGCCAACACGAGTTTGTAATATTCTCGAGCTGTGTTGTCATTAGCAAAATTGGGCTGAAAGGGCTTGGCTGGAATCTGCTCTCCGTCCAAATACAAGGCCAGGAACTCCACCTGGTTATGCTTGAAATTGAAGGGGTTTCTGGCGTAATCCCCTGAAAAGGCCTCATTATCCACCATGCCTAGGACCACGTACTTGGGCAGTTGCCCCAAGAACAAGTTCTCCTGATTGCTCACTCATATCCCTGTCGGCATACTGAGAACTTTCATATTCACTCTTTCCACGGGGTACTTGGCATTGGCGGTCGTGGGGGTGTGGGCATGCCCTATTTTCACAGCCGCCGAAACTTTAACTTTCTTGACAAAAAGAGCGGCGGATAAAATGTTTACTTTGTAACGCTCGGCATCTCCGGAAATCAGACAGAATTCATTTTTGCTCCGCACCACTTTTATTCTGACGTCCACCCCGTTTAGAATTAATTTTTCTTGAAAAAATAGGTTGGAATGAATAGGACAGAGGAGTTCTACTGTTTCACCCTGGGCTGTATAACCGTTTCTTTTTTTGAATCCTTCATTCGGGCCGTCCAAGGCGGTGTTTTCATGTTCGTTGGCCGTGTCTTTGTAAAAAAGACCCGACGCAAATTGGAACCTTACAGTTTCATTGCTGTAATTTAGCAGGACCTCAAAAAGGGCCCTGTACGGGTAAAGGCTGGAACTCTGTGATATTAAGCGGTCTCCGAGGGTCACATCCACTTGCGAAAATAAAGCGGCTATCGGATAATTAACAAAGGCTACCTTGGCCACGGGGGCCGGATTAGTTCCGTCGGCATTAACGATTTTGCATCGGACGTGTAGAAGCGTGTTGTTCAGATCCAAGCAGTCTTCGCCATTCCCAGTAATCAGAAACTCTAGCGGCGCGACTTCAGATAGAGCTGAGAGAGGGGGTACCTCGACGTAGATGCTTTTTTCTACGCTAGTCTGAGTATAGGGTACCGTAAACAGATCTAATTCGGATTTCACACACTATTGAGACATGCGATGAACAAATGACATTTTGAGTTAAAAAATGTTTTTTGATTTCTTTTTTCTGCGGGCGCGGGACTTATCCTTGTGGCGGAGAGAAGAAAATGATGTAAAAGCTGAACGGCGCGCGCGTCTTTTTGAGGATGGGTCCTGCACGTGACCCGGGAGGTCTCTTAAGTTTAGTTTTCCTCATTACCATCAGCCCTGACACCCCTTGATTTTCTTTGCTTCCTCGAGTCACAGCTCCGGACATGGCCCCCGCCACCACGTCTTTGACGATATTCTTGGCGGCTGATTTAATGTGTGGTTTGAAAATTTCGAAACCTCTTTTCAAGAGAGGCAAAGCTCTTCTAAACAGCCCTCGAAATATTCCTCCGATCCCAGAGCCATACATCACGGGAGCCCCAGAGAACCTGGGGAGTCTGCTACCTGCTTGGGATTCGTAATAATGCATGTAAGAGCTAGGCTCCAGGTAAGATCTCATCTCTGTATTAGTCGTGCACACACCTCTTAGAAGGTCTGAATTGTAAGTTGACTATGACCTTGCCAAACTGAAATGGAACCGCTTTGTTCTGATCCGTCTTTATTTCAACGGTCAAAGTATCAAACTGAGTCTTGCTGACCGGAGCGTAGTGCGGCTTTGTCATAGGTGGTTGTGGTAATCTTATTCATCTCATCCTCAATATGTACGCATCTCAAGAGAGGGATGTAGCTGTCTCCGACTCTTTGGTTAGACACAATGTCGCTGTAGACGTACAAGGTATAAAACCCCACTCTGATATCCGCGGGGTAAGGAGCATCATTCACCAGGCCTATGGTCATGTCCGAATGGGCTCCTAGAATTCTCCCCAACTGCCCCCTGACATGAAGAGTTTCATCCTTCGCGGTGTTTATGACGTAGAATCTTCGCTCCAGAGCGTTGTAGCAGAATCTCACAGTGTTTTCCGGTATCGGTAATCCTGAAGAACCAGCCTCGACGGCTTTGGGTTCTTTCGCCACCGCTTCATTCATCTTAGAGGTCACTTTCTCGATGCTAGAGTAATAGCCTGCAGGAATACTATAAAACCTGGTTAATCGCGGGGATACCACAATAAAGTCGTTATCCGGTTTGTCTAGGGTGTTCCAGTATCCTCACACCTGCATTTCGGCCAAACCATCTTCCCAGGGACCCTGTAGTTCGATGGGTGTGGCTAATTTGACGGTAAACTCGGTGATGGTATTATTAGCGAAAACATCTTGGGAAGAATTGCTAGGAAGAACGACGTAAAAGCTTTTTCTCTCCATTGTAAGTACCTGTGAGTGAAATACTAATTTTCACTTCTCAGTATTTAACGTCTTACACGTAGCTTTCAGGGATCCAACTGTTAAACTTTTTGGGCCATCCGAGCCATTTCACCAAAATATGCTTTTTTCGATATTTTTTTTCGCTAAAATCTTTTCAATCCTGAAGACGTCTGTTCCTCGAATCTTTTGCAACTCCGCATCGTAAAAGGAGCCTATAATGTCTACGCCGTCATAATCTTTGAGCTTGTAGACAGGCGACTCCCTCGGGACTAGTTCAGAAACGGTAAATACCTCGTCTGAAAAGGTTTGTTCATATCATTTGGTAAAAGGATTCCGGGATTTCGACACTCTCACTGTATCACCGACTTTGAACTTATATTTTGGGTTTCTTTGGGGTTTAGTTCGGCCCTCTTTACTTCTTTACCCGTTTTGTTTTTCAGTACCCTGACCCAGGCATATTTAGAAAGAATATCTATACAAGTCAATAGATACTTGTAACCTTGGTTATAGTCGGCCAGGTTTGTCATATCCACCAGATCGATCTGCCATTGCCCGTCTATATTGGAAACATACACCTTATTCCTTTTAAAATGGATTCTGGCCGGTTTATGGATCGTGTAGGTGTATTGCCCCGATAACCATTCGGACACCTCTTGGTCCCCAATATGGTACCCCGCATGCCAGAGAGCGCTTTTCAAGGAATCTTTACCCCCCAAGGCCCCGGCATTCTCAGAGTTATAATATGTTTTTTCCAAGACCTGCTCCATCGCTGGTGATAAAACAGATACTGGCAACACTTAACCATATAGAAAGCATTTATTTAGGATTCCGAAATGTTCAGACAGGTACAGCTTCAGGTTCAGAATTACCCACCAGTTCTATCATATCATTAAATTCCAGATCAAATTCAGTCCGCACATTCATACGACCCTCATGATTAAGATTCCCATTACAAAACTCTTTTGCCACACGGCGGGCTACAGAGTAAGAGTATTCATCCATTTCATAAAATGACTGCATTACAGTATCATGAATAGAGCCGGTATTATCAAACTCACCCACAGTCTTTTCAATCACAGCGTGTATTTTGTGTATCGGCAGTAGAATATTAAAATAAACTAGAATTTTCACCGCCAGTCCTTTCAGCCAAGACTTGCGAAAAACGTCCTTGACGGTAGATGGTTTCAGGTTCAAAGAGGCAGGTATGTCTTCTCTGGCTGGGATGGTCTATCTCGCAACCTCGACATTCTTTTTTCTGGTCGTAGTAGACAATAATATCCAGCAGACACGTCATCAGCCCTTTAACAAGTTGCTGGGCCTTTTTCCAGGTTTCAGGCAGCACACCATCCGGGCAATCCATATGTGTCTCAGACAGCTCGATCGACATCGGTTCCTGCGGAACTTGTCTGATCACCCATGGTTGTCCTGGAGATAGGTAAGAGATATCAGTCTGAGTTCCCTCAGCGGAGACGGGGCTATCCGTCTGATCATCATTAGCGAAGACGGAGGAAGACCACCCCGGACCTGGAGAATGGAATCCACAATCCGGCTCAAGGTCTCTTGACCAGAGACTGTAATCAGGTCGTATACTAAAATACCGGTGGTCAGATTCTTGGGGATCTTGAAGGCCATCCGTCCGGACTGCGTTATAGAACTGGTAAGATTCAGGCCATGAAACCTCAGGCTTTGGAGTTTCAGGCGGGAACCCTGCAGCTGTTACACCGGTCCCCGTCATTTCAGAGTCTGTAGCGGTCGACATGCTGGGTATCTTTAAATGGTCCTCTGACTAACAGGCTGGGTATTTATGATAAAAGGGAAGGGCGTAGCTTAAAATAAAGGAGGGTTTTCCATTGCGTCATCACTCGAATCGAGTTACGTTTCAACCCCCATAGTCCGCTACTCGACCACCGATTCAATTTGCAGAATTCAGTCCTTGAATACTAAAGGCGGCGGACAGTTTTCCTTGTTGTCCTCTGATACCTGCCGTGTTTCGCACAACTTAGACCAAGCTTCAGCTTCAAGAAACTCAGGCATCAAACATCTTTTAACCCTTCTCAAACGATCCTTCAAATAAATTCTGCGGAATGGACGCTTCAGCGGGGTATCGGGCATAGATTCCATTTTTCTTCACAGAGTCTTTAGAAATGAAGATGAACCGCTTTTATATACAACACTTTCAGAAGGGGGCAGGGTTTTGTAGACGGCAGAGGCCTTCCCTGACATGCCTAGACTTGTCCTCGGGAGAAGGGTAGGGGCGGGTGAAGGAGGGGGAGACAGCTATCAAGTCTGCTCTTGACAGAAAGGAGAACCAATCAGGTGGGTAGGGGGCGGGTTCAAGGAAGGGGCACACATCCCTGCGTGTACGCCTGGGGTATCATACAGAGACTGCCTGCTAACAGCAGGGACAGCGCAAAGACTGTCTGGGGTCTTTCTCTGCTTGACTTAGATAAAATAAAAAAACGGTTTACAAGTGCTAAACCAAAGTTTAGATATTTAAAGTAATAGATATTTTAAATACTTCTTACCCAAAACAGTAGAGGCAAGAAAGGCTATCAGGTAGATCGCTCCGGCTGGAACATGCTCTGAGCCTGTCATCGAGAGAAGTGAGCAAGAAAGTGAAAGGGGCCAGTCATCAGGGCCTGCCTGACCGGGAGCCGAGGCAGGGCCTTCATACCTGGGCCCATGTTGACTGCCCTGACATGCCTAGACTTGTCCTCGGAAGAGGGGGGGCGGGGTGAAGGAAGGGGCAGACATCCATCAAGTCTGCTCTTGACAGAAAGGAGAACCAAACAGGTGGGTGGGGGCGGGTTCAAGGAAGGGGCACACATCCATCAAAACCCCCCTTGACAGGTCCCTGAGTAAACAGGGGTGGGGGCGGGTTCAAGGAAGGTGCACACATCCATCAAAACCCCCAACCCAACCCTTGACAGGTCCCTAGGGAGGGTTAGGGTCACATATCCATCAAAATGGGGCGGGGCTTAATGACAGCCCCAAAGGGGGCGGCGCTTAAAGGTCATAAATCATTTGACAGAAACCGCATGGCTTATACTACTAACTAATTATGGGGCTTCTAAAACCAGTTGGCTACAGTAGTGATGACTTAGTTCTGTGTGTTGTATTAAAGGGGACAAATAAGTATGTGATCAGTTGCTGTGTGTTTTATATTTGAAGATAATTTAGACCACTTTGCAGAGATCTGGTTTTATGTTGATATTAAAGAATCTTCTACTGTTCAACACCTTAAAAGCTAAGTTAAATGCACAGTGATTCAATGTGTACAACAATAAAACATGAAAACTTCCACAGGGATGAATACTTTTTATTAGCACCATATAATGAACATGCTGGAGTGCTGAGATGCAAGAGGTTGATCTAATGGTTGCTAAATTGGCATTAACATTTGCCTACTGTATTTAAAATTCTGGAAAAATAAGAGATGACTGCAACTTGGAAATTATGAAAGAGGTGTGAATGAAGAGTTTAATCTCATGGGTGTTCCTTTGATTGTTCCATGATCCATGCCACTGAAAATTTCCAGTCTGGCTCTCCCAGACATATGAACCGACTGTCTAACTGATATTCTGGTGTAATGCATAGGAAATCTTATTTTTAAATTCAAGTTGTTTGGTTCTTTTGTTAACAAAGACATATTTTCCAAAGTAATATGTCTGGTAAGCAGAGTGTTGTGAATTATACAGGGTGGTCCAGATCTAACTATAACTTTTAATGCAATGCAATAATTGCATAGTTAGATCTGGACCACCCTATACTTTTTAGGTTGCCCTATTTAGATGGAATATTTGATTAAGTGGATTACCAGTTTCTGCTCTTATTTGCCATTTTTTACTTCCCTGTGCAATCAGTTTTTGAGACTTTCATCTCTGTGGTATTTTCATTTAAAAGACATTTTTTCTTCATAATTAATGGTTGCGTTATTTTTCTCTACTTACTGTATGGTTTGTTTTATTGGAATAACTGTGATCGCTTTAAGGAAATGACTGCATCTACACACAAATGCATACAATCTGAGGTAATAATTTCATCAATTTGACCTTGGTAATACACAAGTCACTCGACTCATGGAAAGTAGCCTTAACTTTCCAACCTCTATCATTACACCACAGTCTGACCAACCTCCACACATTATTTTTTTAATTTAAGTTTTTATATATGGAAATCAATTGAAATATAAAGAAAACAGGAGTTACCTGTAATATTTACACTACTTTTCCACTGGCATCATAATCTGCTATTTCTTCTATATTATGTGCTTTACCCTGAAGATCCCTGCAGGCATCTGTGAAATGTTATGGTCCAGTTTCCTGCTCTGAATTCCGTCATATCTATGACTGTATTTGGATACTTTCTTATAGTAATTAGTAGCAGGGGTGGGCAAAATCATTCCTGGAGGGCTGCAGTGGCTACAGGTTTTTGTTCCAACCCAATTGCTTAATAAGAAGCACTTATTGCTCTAGAAACACTTCTGTTTCATTTTAGTTATCTCCCTCATTAAGATTTTGAACCCTTATTGCATATTTAAGTCTTAAACAGCTGCATTCTCAGTTTTCAATTGCTTCTTATTAGCAATTAGATGCAAATGACAAAAGAAACCAGCAGTTATCCATTTTGCTTGTTACCCTTTATAGCTGTGTGCATTTATCGTGCACTATTTGGTTTAATTAAATACTTGGAAGGAAAGAGAAGAGAAAAAAGTGAAGGATTGAGAATTACCCATCCGTTTTACAAGTTTTAAAGTATTTGGATGATATTCTTAGAATGGAAAAAAAATCTAGGATATGAGAATGACTTGACATAGCAGAGTTAAAGCACTAACAAGCCATGAAATGTAATTATTGACAAGGATTGCTTTCTAATTAAGGAACTGGGTTGGAACAAAAACCCGCAGCCACTGCGGCCCTCCAGGAATGACTTTGCCCACCCCTGGATAGAGGGATCTCTGCCTTTAGAGTTATTTCTGGTGAAACCCACTGGAACCAGGCCATCAGCCTAATTCTGCTTTAGGGTATCTGGAAAAAGGTGACATCATTCAGTGCAGAGTAAGCAGATTTGATATAAATAGCACTTTTCCAGGATACCTTGATGCTTGGTATTAACATTAATAAATTCCCAGGAGAATCTTTATCTAGGCCGCACTGTTTTAGGTTGCTATCACATTAAAATGATGCTGAAGGTGTATGAATATCATCCACTATCTTTCTTGCTGTCTCTGTTGTCTTAACACCGTGTCGATAATCAATATATCTAAAATAAAACACAAATCTCACAGGTTACAAGTGTGTGACATAAACGGTTCCACACTGGGAAAACAAATTTCAATTATGACAGTGTAATCATAACACCATGAAATAATGGGACAAACGTCATCCTCTGTCACTTTACCACTTTTTTTTTTTTTTATTATATATATATATATATATATATATATATATATATATATATATATATATATATATATATATAAAAATATCCAGTCCCCCTACAAAGAATCCATCAATATTAAACTGATCAGTTTTTAAGTGACTTTGTTGCTTAATAATCTGAAGTTTGACAATACACAAAGTTTTGAATTTCTGCCTCAAAGCAGTTGGCAGATTTTACCCACTTAATTTTTTGTTAAATCACACGGAATAACATTCTCCCTTTTAAAAAGATAAGGGCTTTTACAGGCAATATTCCTTAACAGCAGAGTCTTCCATTAATGAAAGTAAGCAAGCTATGGTGTTTTTTCTAAGGCAAAGTAGTAATCCATATATTAATTGATGTCAATACCTTTACCCTTACTTAAAATGATAGGCTGTAATTAAATATTACAGTAGCATATGCCAGATCTTATTTTAATCTGTATTTATTTTGAGTCAGACATAAGGGTCAATAACTGCATTTAAGTAGGTACTGTCTGCATTGAAGAGGTTATGGAACTGTAGGTCACTGTAGGCACTTTGATCCCTTCTTTATTAAGTTACAATGATATTCGAGATTAATGGATTGTTTATCACACATGCCCAATACACAACCACTACTTTATCATGTCTGCTTTTGACCTACTAAACTATTTTACATAAAACTTTAAATTTTCTAGCTATATAATTTATCAGGTGATGGATTTATGCTCCTCCAAAATATCAAAAGATGTTCACATTTTCTATGGTCTTCATGCTATATCCTCATTCCCACAGATGCCTATATGAGTGTCATCAGTTTTACTAATCCAGACAAGATTGGTTATATCAGTGTAGGGATCAGTAGAGCACCATATACGACAGTGTTCTAAAAATGCAGTGTTATATTGGAAATGGTCAGTTCCATTTGACAAACAGGACACCTAAAAACTGATATAGAGAGGAAAATGGACATTTGAGGTAAAAAGATTTTCACATATTGTAATACCCAATCAATAGCTTGAGTTAAACAGTGACTTTAACAGTTTGATAGCAAAATACATTTTGTTGAGGTAAATTTAAAAAAAAAATAAAAATTACACAGCCACTTAAGCATTTTGGGAGGATAGTGGCTTCCATTTATGTGGGATCTGTAGGTCTTCAGTATGTTAGCATACAGTACAACAGTTTTTCTGAAATTAATTATTGAAATCACTATTGCTCTAGCATGGTCTTTCATTACTTCAATTTCTGTGCTATTCTATAGCACAGGTGTTTATGAGAAAAGCACAGGTACACAAATAAACACAGACATTACACTACTAAAATATTTATATGGACCAATCTAAAAGTACAAGTATATATAATGCAAAGTTGACTCATTCATTTGCTCATTCATTCATCAACAAAAACTCTATTCCCGTTTATTTAAAAAGATGAAATTTGGCAGGATGGGACTCCTAGGGCATAGGTAACCACTAAGAACGAACAATTTGATCAAAATTTAGGGTGAAGTGGACAAAGGAAAGTTAGGCAAAGCTCAAAGAAGAAGCGGTTAGCATGTGTCCTACTTGAGCAGATGTAGTACTTCCTATTCTGTTGACTTTTTCGTACTCTTCAGAATGCGGTATAAAATACACCCAAATTCAAGACAGGCTGGATTGTCGATCTCGCTAATGTGTAGTACATATGCTTCAAAGAGCGGGGTTGGGAGGGTGGCCCTTGGTGGTAAAATGCATGCAATATTATGGAGAACTTGGGTGTCCCCTTGGAGGTCAAACTGCCATGTGCTGCCACACTCCGATTCACAAACAGGCAAGTGCCAGTATAGCATACTAACCCATTTCAAGTCCTTGGTACAACAGCTGCAACCAAATGCCATAGTTAGTTTAAATGATTGAGCGCAACTCAGTAAAGGGCTCTATCATGGACAGAACACAGAGGAGGTGAATATTATATGTAGATAATGCCATTATTTCTTTTTCACCTGTTCTTTTCTGTACAATGTTTAAAATGTTGAGTTCATTCCACTGGACATGTAAACGTTCAGCCTGCAAAAATCAATGCCGTATGTAATAAGTTAAAGGAAATCATGATTCTGTGTATACGGCTTCTAATTTAAACCCTCCAAAACCTTGCAATTGTACAAGATTACAGGTTAAAATATTACGTTTAAATTAGCCATTTTAGAATAAGATGTTTCCTCTAAAACTGTGTTTTGCAAGGATCTGCAACAAAAGTCAAGTAAAATTAAAAGCAGAAATTGATCTACCGCTGAAATGTTTTCCTCAAGGACAACTGTACAGCATGTTCAAGAATAAGCGGCTCCAGTGACTTATAGTATTATTACTTATTGACTGTTTTCAACTTGACTTTCAACATACAGATTCACAGATACAATTAGTTACATCTCTTTTGTTTTTCCCAATTGGAACACAGGCAGTTGAAGTAACTTACTTAATGTCATACAATTTCAGTAGCAGGATTTGAACTCACAACTTCAGAGTCTGAAGTCCAAAGCCTTATCAACTACACAGCACTGCCTGCCAATAATACATGACAAATTTCAGTATAGCGAATACCAAAATTTTCAGAATAACGAATACATTTTGTTGGCCCAGACATAAATTCATAAAACATCATTTTCAATAGAATTTTTTTAAGAAATGTAAATTTCAGTATATCAATTGTTTTTTCAACCAAAAATGGCCACCAAAGATAATACAATGCAAAAAATACTTAATGCCGCACCTACACTTTCAAAGAGTCTCAGGAACCCAACAACAGGCTCTCTTTGTTAGACCAAAAGAAAGTGACAGGCTGTTGTGAAATTTCTAGGCTCTGGCAGTCTTAGTAAGGCTCGGAAAGATTGTAGGCATGACATCATACACAAAGCTGAATTCTGAGTAGCTGCTCCGCAGACAGTCCCCGTTGGCAGTTATGTTGTGTGCGGATACTGTACCATTCGAGTTTCATAATGCTTCTCAAAGTTTTCTTTTTGATCAGCAAAAGTAGTGAAAAGCTGCATCAATTTATGCTGAAATAAAAATTAACAATCCTGGAAAAAGTTGATTTCCGAATAAAGAAAAATAATATGGCAAATGCATTTGGAAATGTTGTATCTAATGTCTCATTTTCAAATAAAATATTTTTTGCAGTTTAAGGAATTTTTTTTTTTTTTTTTTTTTTTTTAAATATACAGGTATTGTCAAGCTTGGGTCACAGAGTTAGTTGCAGGAGAGACAGAAAGGTGAGTCCAGGTTTCCACAGAAAATACAGGTACTTAATTACTGTATAGAGAAAGCAGGTACAGTCTCATTCAAAATACGAGCTGTTAACTTCCACACTCAAGCACACAAGATTGGACCAATGACACAGGCTTTAGTGCCCATCTTCAGATTAACAGAACACCAGCAGCTCCGAGTCACCACTGTGGCAGACCAGGGGCATCATTTATAAACTTGTGAGTATGCACAAAAACGTTGCGTACATCTGTTTCAATGCTCAAGTTCAGATGTATAAAAGCAAAAGTTGGTGTAATGCTACGACACTTTCACAGCAGCCTCAGACCATGCGTATACACGTTTTTGTTTCCTGCGTCAAAGTAAATTCTGTATGATTTCCCTTTCTTTTTTAGATTTGCATCCATGGCGTGGGCTTTATCAAATACACCAAAATTAAATGCATATCATTTACAAATTTAACACACTTGACTGTAATCAAACTGAAACGATATAATGATGCACAGAATGGCCAAACTATCCCAATTGCCATGGCTGCTTTAGTGTCGTTAGAAGAAATTGCAAATGGAAGAATTAGAAAAGAGTGTGTACTTAGAGATTATACTGATTTCTTGTCCCATGATGATGGATGGCTTCTAAGTTGATTCAGATTTCCAACAGCTATCCTCTTGGAGCTGTTTGCCGAACTGAGGCCGGTTTTACAAAGGCAGAGTTCTGTCCAACATCAGGTTTTTAACTACAACAGCTTTTCAATGTGTACTGGCTGACTGATCGGGTATTTCTCAGTCATCACTAAGCCACGCCACGACAGCTGTATGGGAGGGTATTATCTGGTTGGTATTATCTAGATATATAACATTTCCTTACATGGTGGTTGAACAGGCAAACATCAAAGAGCAATTCACAGCAACGTCCACTGTCAGAGTGGCTGACAGCATTCAGAGAATGAATTTGATTATGTAAATAGAAAATATTTCCACTCATTCATTCTGAGAAACAATAGTGCTGTGAACAAACATGAAAATGGTGTTGTGTGTGATGGCTGGCTTCTTGGTAAGATGAGACATTTAATATGACCGCTTTAGTCAAAATTTAAAGTTATCTATATGACTTAACCATATAGCATGATTACTTGGGTAACAGCGGGTACTCACAGAAGAAGTGGCTTCTCACCCTGCTTGCCCACCCACTAACTGAACAAGAGAGATGTTCTAATGACCTCTAAAATTGGGCTCAGGCAGTGTTAGTACGTTCTATAGGGCGGCTTAAAGGCCATTGGCTCTGCCTGGATAAGACTTTTAGAGTGCTCCTCTGTAGTCCCCATAAAGTTTGTTGCATTGTGCAAGCATGTAGGGTGCTGCATAATGTGTCACACAATCGTGGGTTGCCTGTAACTGAAGAGATGCGGTATGATGAACCTAACCCTAACCAACCAAATAATCAGCCAACTTGGACAGCGTTACAACGTTACAGCGTTGAATGTAATCAGCAGAATATAAAAACAAGTAAGCCAGATGCATTTATTTTTTAACCAAATCATTAAATTTTTGTCAATGTCACATAGAACAGCATTTATATGCCTTAATTCCTTTCTCCACATCTCTTACATCATCCACTATCACATTTTAAGATTACAGAACAGCATCCATCAGCACATGGCCAGACGGTCGCCCACCAGTTTCTGGGGCAGGGATATGGGCACAGCCAACGCCTGAAGATGGGCTTGGGACAGTAGCACCATTACCACCTGGAGTAGCATCCTCAGCAAGGGGGATGGGGTCACCTTTTGTAATATTGTCTGAAATAAAATACAGTAAACCCTCGTTTATCACGGTTAATCCGTTCCAGACTCTACTGTGATAAGTGAATTTTCGCGAAGTAGGATTCTTTATTTATATATTTTCGCAGTTAGAGTATAGAAAACCTGTTTACAACCTTCTAAATACGTTTTTTAACATTATTAGAGCCCTCTAGACATGAAATAACACCCTTTAGTCACCATTACACTCGTATTACCCAATATATTAGACAAAATAAGAGAAAAGAAGACATATTAGACGTTACAAATAAATTATTATTATTATTGTACTGTACATTTAATTACACACACACACAGTTCTTACACACAACCACTAACCTATGAAGGCACGAGCTCAGTAGGAGAGTCTTCAGGTTGTAAGCTGGAGCGCTGATCGCACCCTCAGAGGACACAGATGCCCCTGGGAAAACCCCTGAAACAGCTGACAGTCTACCTTCACATTGCTCCTTACCCTTCTTACTTGCACTATAACGCGTGATAAACCTCTCACGCGGTACTCCGCTTACTTAAAAGTATTGTGCAGCGCCTCTCAGCTTTAGAATTGGTTGTTTTGTTTCTCTCTCTCTCTCTCTCTCTCTCTCTCAGACATTCTCTGCTCCTGGCGAAACTGTCATTTTTGACTTGTCATGGAGCACGTTTAAACTTTTGAAAAGAGACAAATGTTTGTTTGCAGTGCTTTGAATAAAGTTCTTTTTTTTCTACAACCTCCTGTGTCTCTGTGGAAATCTGTGACCCAAGCGTGACAAGGTGGTGCAGTATCTTCAGCAGGTGCGTCGTTGTCTTCTTCCGCTGAAGGAGTACTAGGAGTAGGCAGTGGGTGTCTGGGTGCGCGGCTGAAGAACATCTTGATAGGCAGTTGCTGGCGCTGTCTTTTCATATGCGTGAGGAGGCTTTTGTAGGGTATTGCCATCTTTGAGCATATCCAAGAGTTCCACCTTCTCCTGGATGGTAAGCATCTTCCTCCGGCGCTTAGTTTCATTGTCAGAAGGCTTAGAAAAAGCAGCATGTTTAGGAGCCATCGTGGGGCTTAGATAACAGTTCTCAGAAAGCGCATGCGTAGTGACGTAAGCGTGTATGAGAAAAAAATCGCGACAGAGTGAAGCCGCGAAAGTCGAAGCGTGATATAGCGAGGGATCACTGTAAACAGTAATACCATAACTCCTGCCTTCTTGTTTGTCTAAATAGACATGCAAATTATTGACACAAGTATGGATAATGGTAAACAAAAAAAATGAAAACTCCCCCTGCTGGTAAAATGCCGGTCATACTGTAAGTGTTTTGCCAATAACTCCAGCAGCTCGCTGCTCAAACGGTGTGAGCACTGGACTTCCACTACCTCTACCTCTTCCAATGGTGTTAACACTCAGACGGTGGGCTGCGACTCATATTTTCACGTCAACTTTGATATCTGACCCCTTTTTATTTATTTATTTTATTTTTATTCTGGGCACTGTGTGATTTTCTGAACTAGAAATTTTAACTGCCTCCACCATGCTGTACCACTCCATCAATTTCCTTTTGTAGCTTATACCAGTGCTTAAGTCTTCAATATGTTTTTCCTTGCCTCCACTTCACCAAGCAGGATCTCCATTTTGTATTCTCTGGAATTCTTTTTTAACATATGTTTTTGCCATTGTCCTTTAACAAAACACTGAATGGAAGAGGCTATTTATATTGATTTGCATATTAAAATAGGAGAATTTCTTGGAGGAGTCGTGGTGGGGCTTGTAGGCTTGTTCATGTGTGTTAAAATTCACACTGATTATGATTTGTAAAGGAAAGTGGGTAGTTTCATGCATCTTCATTTTTTTTTGTGCATATGCACATTTCTAGTTTAGTCCATACTCCATGTTTTAGTGTGAATTCTACTCAATGTGTTATACATGAGTCTCCAGGAGAGTGCGAAGAAGAGCAGGTCAAAGCCCGGTGTTAAACGTTCTAAACATTTTGTGAAAAGCACATTACACGATAAGCCTGATCCTGCTGAGGACAACCAATTACTTTGCCTTTACTGTTTACTGTTTACCTGACACAGAAGAGCTGCTACGGCAAAATGCTTAGTTACTTACACAGAACAGTTGATAAACCTGATTAACCGACAACACTATAACTGAGGCCAATTGCCTTACAAAATTTCCTGGGTGAAGCCATGTAGCACAGCTAGTTACACTTAAAGAATTTGTAAATACAGTTAATTTTTTTCTGATTCTGTTACTGTTGTTATAAGAATGTTATCTACAAAGAAAATTATGTTAGATACTTGCTTCCACATTCTAAATATGTGAATATTAGCTTGATTAACAACTCTAAATAGGCCTAGTATTAGCAGACAAAGGACTATGTGCAAAGGTGTGTGTCAGTGCTATGTGATGGACTAGTTTGTTTGTTTTACCTGAAGCTATAAAAGGTTTTAACCTCTCAAGTAACCTAAAACAGAAAAAGCAGGCTCATAAAATTTACAGTTAAAAACTGAAGTAACTTTTCTCATGGATGAATGGTAAAATATGGCCTTTATTTGAATTTCCACACAGTATTCATATCCCATTATCTCATTTCATTATCCCTTGTTTATTTAAAACTGTTTCGAAAGTATTCTTTGCACAGTGCGCCTCAGTCTTGGAATATTTTTTAAACACCAAACAGCATTAAACTTTTTTGTTTTGTTCTATTATTTAGTACTAAATAGTAATAGAAATACTTTTGATTAGCAGCACACACTCTAATCATGATACCTTTTTAATATGGAAGCAGCTGAGGAAGCACTTCATTTCTCACAAATCATAATCAGAAAAGTTGCTTATTTTTGTTAAATAAATAAAAGCAAAAAATCTAATATGTATTGTTGGTCATTTACAGTTGAATATAAACAACATTTGGATTAAATGAGGACTAGATCATTAGTTATGGCCCATCATGTAAACCATAGAATTGTTTTCTGTATGTTAAAGAAATTGTATTAATACATGCAGTGAGTGGATGTTGTTCCACAACATTTTTTTTTTAATTTAACAACAGCATTTAGGGAATGTTAAAACCTCTTCTCATACAGTGCACACCCAAAATGTGCACTGTATGAGAAATAAGCAATGTGGACTAAAGTCGCTTCTGGGGCTCTGAAACATACACTTTATTAGTTTCAAGGTAGAGCTGTCCACACATGCAATTTTCTACAAGTCTATGACATATCATGTACTCTGTGTATAATGCCAAATTGCATTTACAGTAATCCCTCGCTACTTCGCGGTTCACTTTTCGCGGATTCACGACTTCGCGGGTTTTTAAATACAAGTGATTGCCTGCCTACCGCGGAAGTTATGTTCCAGACCCATCAGCAACAGGAGAAAATCCACGATATAGAAAGACCATATAAATAAACATTTTTATAGTTTAAGCCTTAAAATACCCATCCCACATGCTTTAAACACATGTAAACTTATAAAACACACTTTGTTAACACATATGATATGTGGATGTCGGGCTAAGGATATGAGTAACATCTCACTATTATAAAACATTTTAACTTCACGCAAGACAAGACAGTGAGACAGGAAAATAGGTGATGTACAGGCTTTTAAATTATTGACACGCAGAGCGACAAGCAGCACAAAGCCAGCACAAAGTCCACTTCTCCTTAGCGTTCATTCAGCTCCCCACCCCCTTGACAATGCGAAGTGGCAGGAGTGTACTGCGCCTCCGGGGAGAGGGGTTTGAGCGAACGTGCGTTCAGACCTCACACACCCCCACTCCTCCTCCTCCTCCTTCCGAACGCGCAGAGCGACAAGCAGGCATTTTGGCAGAAGCAGCACAAAGTCCATTTCTGCTCTGCTCAGAGTTCAGCTGCCCCCCTTCACAAAGCGAGTGCAGACACATTGACGTCTGATCGCTGCGTGCAGTGTGCAGTGTTGGTCTGCGGTGTTTAAGAATGCAGAAAGTGTTTAAGAGCATAGGAAGTGTTTATAAGAGCGTGGGAAAGGTTAACAAGAGAGTGAGAAGGGTTTATAAAGCCTTAAAATATGTATAAATAATAAAATAAATATAGGTCGCTACTTCGCGGATTTTCACCTATCGCGGGGGGCTCTGGAACGTAAACCCCGCAATAGGTGAAGGATTACTGTATGTGCATTTTTTCCTTAGTATATGCTACAATAGGAATACATTAGAGGGGCAGCTCAAGTTGGACGGTTGGGAGACAAAGTCTGAGAGGGGAGATTGCATTGGTTTGGACATGTCCAGAAGAGAGATGCGGAGTATATTGGGAGAAGGATGCTAAGGATAGAGCTGTCAGGAAGAGAAAAAGAGGAAGACCTAAGAGAAGGTTTATGGATGTGGTGAGAGAGGACATGCAGATGATGGGTGTAGCAGAACAAGATGCAGAGGACAGAAAGATATGGAAGAAGATGATCCGCTGTGGTGACCCCTAATGGGAGCAGCCGAAAGAAGAAGATGCTACAATAGGGATACCCCTTAAGTTGAAGTTGCAGTTCTTGTTCAGTTTTCTCAGTATGAATTTCTTACGATAGCTTGTAGGAACAGAGGCAACATTCTTGGTTCAACTGATTACCTGCTTTGGTGGTTATCTGGGCTCCACCAGCTGTCATGAATTCAATGTTTCCAATCTGTAGTATGCCAGATAGAAGCTTCAATACATCACGGATTTCTTCTTCATTAAATTCCATTACCTTCAGTGCCACCTGACAAAGGAATCAAATATGCATTTAACATCAGCACACGCTCAATTCAAATCACAAATACAAGACTGCAACTATGTATTCACAAGCATAGTAAAATAGTTTAAGGTATATTGTGTACAATTAAAAAAAAACAAAAAAAACACACACACACTCATGCACTAAATCAAACGAAGCACTAAGCCAGCTGTCACTGATCCCAATAATAACCCAATCCTCTTGGTACCCTGACCAAAAACTTGAATATTAAAAGGTTTTAATTTTCTCTTTGGTTTTGTCACTTTAAAGATGGCACTCTGCCAAAGCACATCATTAGTGTTGGTGCTGCTTGTCCCAATCCAATATAGGATATACAAATCAAAAAGGACCCAAGAACCAATCCAAATATCACGCCCCCACAGTCTCAGTAATTCCTCTAAATACCTGGGTGCGTCCAATCTACCCATGCCAAATAAACACAGCCGTATCTCTGAAACAAAACCTTTTTCTGCCTGAAGCAGCACTTATATATTCAATTAGTTTTACAAAAACTGAAACCCCATGTTAATTGAGTAACATCATCCTGCTTTAACTGTGACAAGGGATGAAACTACAAAGTAAATTCTTAATCAGTAAAAGATGTAATAAAGTGAATTCTTACCATGACACTGTTAAACAGCTGTTTGTCATCCAAACTTTTGTCCTTAACACAACCTGACTGACTCAGATAATGGAACGACTCAGGCTCAGACAGGAAGTACAGCTCTGCAAAGAAATAAGATTATCTGAGTGAAAAAAAAAACAATCTTCTTTACACTTACTGTAGATTTCATATATTTTAAAACAAATGCATATATGTATTGAATGTGTTATACATTCCCTGACATTCCCTCTTCCCAGAAATGCACACCAGCAGCACTTTCACCAGCACAGACAATTCTCAGTACCAATGGGACTAAGCTGTAAATACAGCATGGAAATAATGTGCAAGAAAAGGGGACATTGCATTAATTTTTCACTCCTCCAAGGTAGATTTCCATTTCACTTAGCTGCAGTCAAATCAGCAGCCTTTTCCACCACACCATTCAATGTTCTCAAATAAGGGATAAAAAGGCAAAAAATCAACAAACAAATGTAAAGAAAAAAGCTTCAGTTGCCAAACCACCCACCACTAATGTCATTTCAATATTTTACTTTTCATTAAAATGAGCAGGCATCATAAACTTACCTTTAATTTCTAGAAAGAAAACATCTTTACAGCTGCACTTCGTCTTAAATGACAGATTCAACTGAATTAGTCACAAAGGAGATTAGGCACATATATTAAACACCAAGCCACTGCCCTCACCTTTCTGTTCAGCATCAGCTCCAGCTAGAAGGGCATAGAAGATATGATAGCTTCGCTCCCCAGGATTCTGTCTCACTACACGGTTCTGAAATTCACAGCAAAAACAATTTGAAGCTTACTAAACAGCAATGTGGGCCAATATGAAAAAAAGCTAACCAGAAATGTCCAACTGAATCAATTGAACCTGGGAAGAATTGCTTACGTAAATGGCTAGGAGAATAGTTTAAAAAAATGTGAATGTGTCTGTGTGAGTTGGCCCTTGTGATTCGTAAGATTTAAATTTGTGGATCTACAAATTCTTGGGTTTTGTCTTCAATAATCAGGATGGAAATAATTTTGTAAGTGTTGCAACGTATTGCAGAAAAGCGCAGACAACTCTATAGCTGTGGCAGTGCTACTTAAATGGACTACAAATCCTAGCAACCCAGTGAGTACTGCACAACTGGGTAGCTTTGCTGGTTGCCACAAGGGCTGCTGGGTGAACGATAGGGGTGCTAGTTTTAAAAGTAAGTCATTATAATTATACCCTTCAGATTAGTTTTCTCTGGATTTGTGTTCTTATCCTGTAAATCCTTGCTGATATGATTTCATTTAGGGAACATATATTGGCAGAACAAAACTTTACATAATTTTCAAGAGGCTGTTCACAGGTGATTTCATTTCATAACTACACCACCACAATATGCAAAACTGGACTGTTGTGTTTATTGTTTTGTGTTTAGTTGGATTTCTTTTGTATCTGTAATTTCAATCATTTTTGCCATTTACTACCATAAATATACATACACACAATCTTATAATAAAAGTTAAATTTTGTATGTTAGCTTACTAAAGAAATGCTGAACTATGCACTTTGTCTTGGCAGCCAGCCTCACACATGTGATTCTCTCTCACATTTAACACAATTTTCTGCATCTTATCTAGTGCAATAAACATAGAATACACAGTAATCAGGGGTCCAAAACATATTTACAGATTTTCGCATTTGTGGGGGTCTTGCTCCCCTAACCACCGTGAATCACAAGGAATAACTCTATAAATAGTTAAAAGTTACTTTTCATTTCAGTTTCTTAATGGTTACGTATTCTCAGTTGTAGGGCGGCACGGTGGCGCAGTGGGTAGCGCTGCTGCCTCGCAGTTGGGAGACCTGGGGACCTGGGTTTGCTTCCCAGGTCCTCCCTGCGTGGAGTTTGCATGTTCTCCCCGTGTCTGCGTGGGTTTCCTCCGGGCGCTCCGGTTTCCTCCCACAGTCCAAAGACATGCAGGTTAGGTGGATTGGCGATTCTGAATTGGCCCTAGTGTGTGCTTGGTGTGTGGGTGTGTTTGTGTGTGTCCTGCGGTGGGTTGGCACCCTGCCCGGGACTGGTTCCTGCCTTGTGCCCTGTGTTGGCTGGGATTGGCTCCAGCAGACCCCCGTGACCCTGTGTTTGGATTCAGCGGGTTGGGAAATGGATGGATTCTCAGTTGTAAAGTAGAATAGTTAAAATGTCTATCAAAGAGCACTTGGGATGAAAATGAAAAATAGAGGTGAATCATGCAGTGTTGTGGCCCTACAGCCGTTAAACCATGCTTAAAGTTCTGCTTATTGAATTGGTGGGATCTCCCAGTACAAATGGTTTTCTTCTAAGAACTTCAGTTCTCTTCCATAAGCCAAACTGCATGGATTACTTTAAAATTACATAAATATGTGTGTCCCCAATGACAGATTGATGCTTAAACAAGTGTCAGTTTGTGACTTGTGCCTACATGGAAAAGGCATGGCCTCCTAGAAATACTAAACATCAACGAGTGGGTATAAACATATTGGGATAATAGGGTGGAGGAAGATGAACATTTTAGAACATCATTCATCTCCTATTTGAAGGGTAAGATTACATCTTCATTAAGATATTTGATATTGTAAGAGACAATCTTAGAAAGTTAAAGTTTTGAGTTAAACTCATATTAATGTTTGCTTTATTTGAATAGAATATAATATCTTCTATAGTCATAGACAATGGTATAGTCTTTTCCCCCTATAAGTTAGCAAGATATAGAATCTTCTTACTATAACTGAGAAACTGTGAGTAAATAAGCTCTTGTTGTGTTTAGAACAGGTCCCAGTAATCAGGGACTTGAAAGACCCATTTTCAAGTTAGAAATGGGATAAGCATACAGTTTTCTGACCGCTTTGAAATGGTTCAGAAACGTTTTGAAATGGTTCAGAAATTATAAGTAATTAGTAATGATTTAAGATGTAACAAGATTAAGCTTAGAACTACATTTTTTCTTATTATAATTTTTTCTTTTTTTTGCTATTTTTAATTTTCTTTTTTGTGTGAACTGTTTTACTTTCAAACTTAACAACTTTTAAAAACGAAGATATTTTGTCTGTGGAATCATTTCTGCGCGTCAGGCTTTTGTTGAATCCCATTTTTTAAGTTGGAGCTGCTGAATTTTGGAAACTTTGGGAAAACGCAGCTACAGATATCACCAAATGGAGTAAAGATAACGAAGGCACAAACAATTCTGTACTCAAGAAGAGCTTACAGGCCCTTTCAGACTATCCAAATTTGCTTTGATCGATTAATAATTAATTCCTTAAGAATTTATCAGCATATCCCCCCCCCCCCCCACCCCAAAAAGCCCTTTCCATGCTCACTCACATTACTCCAACAGCTTGTCCTGGTAAGGGTTGCAAGTAACGACAACCATAGATGGATACACATGGGCTCCGTATCTTTGGTGCCTCTTGGGAAATTCCCAGGTGCTCCCAAATTAATTAATTTCTCCAGTACATTTTGGGCCGATCTAAATGTGCTATACCTCATAGCACTCTTTAAGGAGCATTATTTATTTATTTTTTAATTTATTTCAATTTTATTATATGTTATACGCATATGATACTGTGGCACAGTGGTTAGTGAAGCAGCCTCAATGATCCACAACAAATTTAAGCCAGGCCACTTTGTGTGGGGTTTGTACAGCATTCTGATGTTAGTGTGGGTTTCTCTCAGATTACTAAAATTTACTTCATATCCCAAAACATAGCAGTGTGAATGCATGTGCCCAGTGATTAATTACTACTATGCACCCTGTCTTGCTGGGAGGAGATGCAGTATCCTATGACCCAGAAAATGCAATGAGCAGGTTTTGAAAATGAATGTGAATGGATGGATACATGGCTTCTATTTTAAACAGAGGTGGGTAGTAACGAGTTATATTTACTTGAGTAACTTTTAAAAAAAATTGTACTTCTAGGAGTTTTACTGCACCGTACTTTTTACTTTTACTTGAGTACATCTGTGAAGAACGCATGCTACTCTTACTCCGCTACTTTGGGCAACATTCGAATTGTTACTTTTTTTCCATTATATACGTTATATTTTTGCCAGAGAGAAGTTGCCAGTGGTTTTACTGCATGACTGTTTCACCAACCAGACGTAGCAAAAATAATCACATGACTACGTTTCACCAATCAGAAGTAACAACAATAATCACATGACTCCGTTTCACCAATCAGACATTGCCATGCAGTCACATGCCCACACACAAACTTCCTGCATCTACAGCCTGTGAGAGACTTTTAGTCATGCAGGGCTCCTGTTCACTGCTAAACAGTCACAACTTCACTGCAAGAACCTTGAGAGCCAACTCCTGCTGAAGCTTAACCATCACTTCACTGAGTGAAGAACAAGCAGGTTTTAACCAAACATGCACAGACACAGACAGTCATGGTAAAGTGAGACTTCTTGTACATGCACAAGCTGCCTTGTTCTAATGTTACTAGGGGGCTCCGCCCCCTGCTCGCTTCGCTCGCCAACCCCTGGTGTTGGGAAATGACAAAGAGTGTGATGTATGAATGAGATATAGAATAGTGTGAAGGTGTAGATGATGCATATAGAAAGCAAACAATAAAGTGTGTGGCACAGTGTAAAGGTTTATTGGAAAATTTCTTTGTAAACGGCGTTTAAGTGTAAAAGGTAATTCCAGGTCAGAACTTGTAAGGTCAATGAAGATGGTCATTGTCGTGATCAGAGTCAACTTTGTCAGAGCTTAGAAAGAGTTGTGTCTCTCCAGGAAGTAATGCAATGACTTGGGTATTTATGTTTTACACATTAATATTTTTTGGACATAATATAGTGCGTTGTGTTAAAAGGGGCATTTGGTCTAATGAGACTGCTGTTCCAAATATCTCTGTAACTAAGTCGTCGCAGATAAAGGCTTGAGGAATTGTAATAATATCTGGGTGAAGTCTATCTGTATTGGTGAGTGTACCATTCCCCAGTTGTAATAACCAATTGTTATGATCTGGATCTGGACATCGCATGTTTTGTACTAACTGTATCTTTTGAAAGCAATGCCAATTGTCTGCGTATTTTAAGGTGCACTGAACAATAGCTGAGCGCATGGCATGTGGAACAATAGCTAAGCACTGTCTAAAATCTCCTCCTAATAAAAGTACCTTTCATCGAAAGGGAATATTATTATTCATCAACGTTTGTAGAAGTTTATGAATGGTGTTGAGTAAGTGACTGGATGCCATTGTACATTCATCAATAATTAACAGTTTTGCAAGACGGATCTCACGTGCAGTGCTACTGTTCATGTTCATAGTGGATACCGATTTGTAGGATCTAATGCAGTTCATAAAGTTTTTACTTTCAGGTACATCGTTAGTTAGAAGCTTCTGTAGATATTCAGGATATGAATGTAAAGGAGGCAGTCTAATTTGACCCTTTTGACAACAACGTGTAAATGTATTACTTGTATTGCAAGTCGTTTCTTCAGGGAAGTTAAGTGAATGACAATGATTGCAAATGACATTCATTAATCCGAATGAATTTTCCTGAATAGTGGACTCATTATTGAACGCGTTGTCAGCTAACTGGCGCAAGCGTTTAGCAGGTGTCTGTCGTTGATGTCCGTGACCTGTATTTTTTGCTTGTGCCGTTTGAGAGGCGCGTCGTATGTCCAGTATTTGGGACGTGTTGTTTTGGAGCTGTAATCGATTTGCCTGTGGTGTGTGAGAAGCCCGTTGTAGTTTACGGCGTGCATTGTTTGTATTGAGCCTTGCCCATTTTTGTATGTAGGTCAGTTGAGCTTTCTCTTTTTGGAGCCTTGCCTGCTTGTTTCCCGGCATTCCAGATGCGTGGTGTAGACGTCTGCGTTTATTTATTTTGTCCCTTCGCTGTCGTTTCTGTATGTCTGCGACGGGAGGCGTTTCGTTTTGAACCCGTGCCTGTATCGATGCAGCACTGTGAGACGCGCACTGCATGCGTGTACGTTCATTTTGTACCCGTGATCGTGAATTCATGACTTGTTTGTTCTTCAGCGTTAGATATATGGATAAGAAATAAGGAGGATCGCACTCACTGTTAATATGGAGCCTTTTCTGCGGTTGAACAGTTAATAGTGCCTCATTGTAATGAGATCCACCTATGCTGCATAGTGTGAATTGTGTTTGGTCCCGTTATCCGAGCCATATCGTTTTGTACCCGTGATCGTGAATTCATGACTTGTTTGTTCTTCAGCGTGAGAAATATGGATAAGTAATAAGGAGGATCGCACTCATTGTTAATATGGAGCCTTTTCTGCGGTTGAACGGTTAATAGTGCCACATTGTAATGAGATTCACCTATGCTGCATAGTGTGAACGTGTTGAGATAACGTATGTTTAATACGGACGGTTCATTTAGAAATGGGGCTTTGTGTGTCATTTGTTATTTATGTTAGTGTGGTCGTGGGTCTGAATCGTCGTTTTTGTGTACGTTTCGTGTGCTATGTCCGTAGTCTGTCCCGTTTTGTGTCGAATAGGCTTTGTGTGGTGCTCACGGCTTCTTTTTTTTTTGTGTGGTAGGGGCTTGTTGAATCCTCCTCTTTGTGTGTGTCCCGTTTCGTGTGCAATGGGTTTCGTGCACAGCGCCGGCGTCTGGCTCCTTTTTTCTGTGGTCTGACTCCTTTTTTTTGTGCACGGTGCCTCATTTCTTATTTTACGTTGCATTCCATCCGGTTCCCGCTGCTTGCGGGGTGGGGGGGGGGGGGGGGGAATGGGGGGGGGGGGTGGATTTGTGGGGCGCCTGCGCAGTATGTCTTTTGCGTCCACGGCCCATTGCCGGATGTCCCTGCATCCATCCGGTTTATCATTCTCGGTTAGTAATGTGGATTTTCTATCAGCTGTGCTATTTGGAGGGTAAGTGTGTGAGCTTGCCGGTCCCCTACAGACTTTTCTTTTTCTCCTTTTCTTTGAATTCCCCCTTCTTTTTCTGTGCCAACCCACATATATACACTTCTGTCTCCATGGGTCTTAATCACACGCCGCAGAAAGCCAATGAAGCAATTTAGAACGATCGTACCCGCATGTATAGGTGTGACTCGCTCCAACTACCTCATTAACTCCCCACGGTCATGCAATTGCACCTACGGAGAGTGACACGGCTTTATGGATTTGAAACTGGCTTTTTTTTTTTTTGAAGCTGCGGACCCACTACAGCACAAAGTGAATATACAGTATTATACCATCAGTGTACAGTATATCTTGTCACTGTAAGTAGTTTGCACTGTTCACACATACATGTTACCTACTGTAGGTATTGGCTTCAAAAGCTTTGTTGTGAAAAATAGATTTGGAACTGTGTTATTTGTGCGTCTATTTTGTAAAGATGTTAGTTATTTGTACTTATTTTTTATTTTATTATTTGGAAATAGCAGAATTTGCACCTTATTTTATATTTTTGTCTGTCTTACTACAACATTTCTAAAAAATAGATCATTTATGATGTTCAAACAGTTACTCAGTACTTGAGTAGTCTTTTTACCAAATACTTTTTTACTCGAGTAATTTTTTGGTAACTACTTTTTACTTCTACTTAATAAGAAGTAATATTATTTTGAAGTAACGCTACTCTTACTTGAGTACAATTTTTGGCTACTCTACTCACCTCTGCTTTTAAACAGCGTCTCCTAAACTGCCAGTTAAAAAGAGAGTGATAAAACATGCATTTGTTGGAAAGTTAATCCTACAATAAAAGTCAATGAGGGATGCACTCGTAAAGTGCCATGATTTGGTCACAATTAAGTTGGGCATGAAAAAATAAAGGAATCCTGGTGCAATAAAAAAAGTTTTACAGCTATTTTTTCATAATATGAAATTGCCTGCTTAAACTTGGTATATAGTATTAAAAACCTATAAGACAAATCAGTAGACAACATGCTTTTTAATAAGTTAAAAACAAAGAAAAATTAATATCAAAAATACAAGTTGTAACAAAACAAACCCAGCTTTATGTTTTTTATGCTGATACAAACAAAAGGCCTACATAGCATTGCTACCATATAAATACGTAAACATTGTCTTCTAATGAAGTTCTCATCCTCATTCAGTTTCTCAGATACAAATCAGCTAAGCAGTGGATGGGAAATTGGTGAATTACCTTTTCCAGTAAATCTGTGAGAAACAAGGTTAAGGATTTAAAGCTATAGACAATATGGCACTCAGTTATGTTTTCAACAGATAACCTAATGATCCTCAAATGAAAAGAATTAGACATGTAGTGACTAGAAAATAAACATTTCTTTGAAGGGTAGGCCAGAGTATAGACATGAGCTGCAGAAATGGTAAATAATATACTCTGTGAACCATAAGAACAAACACTTTGGTAGAAAATCCAAGAAACACAAGATTTGCTGACCATGAGATGGCAGTATGGATTAAAATATATTAGAATAGCCATGTGCAAATAGATGGTATGATATTGACCATATTTAAGCAGGGTTTTCAGGATCATAGCTAGATCAGTCTTACACAAGTAGCTGATGGTTACACTGTCAAACTGATAAAGACAATGGCTCCCTAATCCTTTCTTCTGGAATTATAACTGATTAAAAAGATGAGACTTCAGCTGCTTAAAATTTGTCCAATAAATGTTTGGGCCTCCTTTCTTGGCCTACTTAAGGATACAGTCAATGACACATCCTCCTTGAATGTTCCCATTCTGAGAAAAGTGCAGTTGGATGAACTTTCCGAAACGGCTGGAGTTATTATTGTAAACAGTTTTGGCATTACCAAAAGCCTCCATTATAGGGCTGAAAACAAAAGCAGAAACAGTCACTTTTAATCCAAATACAGACAGTAAGCAGAATCCAAAAACCTGGAGGGAAATCAAAGTACAGAATTTTTAAAACTTCATGAGTATTTTCTAAGTTATTTACTCTGGTGATTTGCGTGCCATTTTCTGTTTAACTGGTAACTGGGCTTTCATACCTTCTCAGTGATTTTTTCTTGTCAATGCATTTTAGAGCCACAGTGGGTTAAACAGGAGAGACAAGTTACGATTACACAGCTTGCATATTGTAATCTTTTTAGTTAGCCAATAAAAGGTGTCATTTTGCTTGACTTTTCACTACATTCATAATGGCTAACACGGTTCAACACTCTAGTACCCTTGTGAAAAAAACTAAACAAGTTAATATCACTTTTACACAGAAAGATGGTACCTGCTCTCGATGATGGCCTCTTCCACGTGTGTGCTTTTCTCAGACGGTGGTGTACTGACCGAGTTCTGGCTCATTACGGATAAAAACTTCAGTAGCAATTTTGTGCTCTCTGTCTTTCCAGCTCCACTCTCCCCACTGAATTAAAAAATGATAGTTAAAACACTGAACCAGATCTGCAGATACATGTCTCTTAGATACAACAAAGTGTCTAGAGTTCACCTGATCATTTGTAACATGTAAGTATTCGAGACAAACTTTATAACCAAATGACATGTACAGTGTCCTTAAACAGATGACACTACATGAACAATAAATGGCTTGTAGAAGCTGGCAACAAAATATACCTCGATTATGATCTCAGAAATCTTTACATGCTGTTGGCCATACTAAATTATGTCTTAATCTAATGAAGAAGGCTTCCATTAATGAATCAGCCTTTTTAGTTGACTGAACCTATTTACTTCTAACAAGATTCTGATTAAAAAATGCCCAGCAGCATAATCTGCCTTTTCAAAGTACTTCTATGTTAAGTTTAAATTTTAGTATTGAAACCCTCCTTAGCCCTCGCTATAGAGATGATTAAAAGACTACTCACAGATCAAGCTAGAAAATGGACTGCTGGTCTACATTATGCACTGCTTTATGTCAACCAACAGTCCGTTATTAAAAAGACAGCACTAATTTTAAGACAGAGAACTCTTTTATTGTGGCCTCATTGTTTTTTTTTTTTGTTTGTTTTTTTTTTAACATTGTACTTTCAGTCTACTATAGAATGACAAACAATATGCACAGTTTAGCAGCCTCCAAATGTACAACAAGCGGTCTTATTTTAAAATGTGTAGGGCTCTTGAACCTGTGAGATGCACCTCACAGTTCTCAGAGTAAAGAACCTACTTATGGTTATCAGACATCATTGCCGCTTGCTGGGGTATGAGAACATGAAGAGATGTTATATGAAGACTATCTCCAGATCCTGTTTACAAGCTACACTGCACAGAACATCATTAAGCAGACAGGCCTGATCAGCACTGATGAAGCATTTTCTTGAAAAGAGCACAAAGAATAATCTTGCTGTGCAAAAATAAGCCCTTACATATTTTTGTGACTTTATGGGTTGTTTCCTGCCGAATGTCAGATGCTGTTAGAACGGATTGCTGTTTTCCGATATCCAGAAAGTAATTAAGTGCAGTTGAAAATATATGGGTCACTATATATGTTCAGTACATGAAAAATGTATTTCTAAAAGAAAATCCCAACACCAAGCTACTCTCACTCTATTTGCAACCATACCTGATTTGTCAGTGCTGTTGCCTCATGTCCTCAGGCCTGATCCTGCTTGGAGTTCAGCTGCTTAATGTTTGCCTAGTAAGCTCATGAACTTCGTCTGTTATGAATGATCACTTGGCATGTTAGTGCCTTTATTTTCTTGTATCATCACCTTTCAGTCTCCTGAATTCTGGCCCTAAGAGTGCTAAACATCCATTTTTAAACTTGATGATGCTAAAACAAAGATTCAGAAAGCAGCCTCCAAATTTAAAACCAAATAGAGCTGTAGCCAACAGTAAAGACAACAAAGACAACATGCTTACATAGTGAAAAGGCTTGACCAAGAATTAAACTGACCCCAGGTCAATAAATCATTCCTAACTTGTTTTTCTTACTGCCATGTACATTCATTACCCTGGTTTGTTGGTTTCAAAATGTGATTAATTGAAGGCCAGCATGAATCAAGTCCAGTCACAGTTTTTCCACAAGGATGGGCATACTAGATTATTCAAAAAGGATAGCCTGGATTAAATTATTCAAACAGACTATATATTATATGTAAAACAGTTCCTAGATGCAGCCCTGTAGGTTCCACCAAGCATGCATTAATGGTTTTATGATCGCAGTGCTGAGAAGAGCACATAGTGAGGTCTATTTACAGAAAAGTTGTATCTAGAAGTTATATCTAGAAGCCCCATGGCAAGCCCAAATCAGACTACTCTATTTACTTTCTGAACAGGACTATCTGATATAGAATTATGGGAGCCTTTCTGTTAAGAGCATGAGATAGAAGGCAGGTACCCTCCCTCCCAGATGCTCTTCAACGACAATGACCCATGGATACTCGTACTAGGTTTTTAGAGATGCCAGTAAATCCAACTGTGTACCTTTGGATAGCTATGGAAGAAAACTGGCGCACTACAGATAAACCCATATCATCACAGAGTAATGGTATAAAAAGCGACACAGAAGGCAACTCAGATAAGAATCTGAAGAGTGTGTTTGCATGGTGAGACAGCCACAGCTACATCTTTGATAAAGAGGGGGCCCAAGAACTAACCTTTAAGTGGTTTTGCTTGGAACATTAGTTTCTAAAGTATTCATTAATTCCAATAGCAGAACTTGATGGCAACACAGCCATTAGTTGTTGGCTCATTCAAGTTAATTTTGTCTAAGAACAATTTTTTTATAATCTAATAAACAAAATAATCCAAAATTTACTGGAACAGTGTGAAAAAGTAAATTACCACTTAGTAAAAACCAAACCAATTTAATGGGTAATAAGACTCAGCAGACTGATCACTGCTTGTCTTTCTTATATAAAAAAAAAAAGTTTTTCAGCCTCACCATCAGAGTCCATTTGATAGCACAAAGCTTTTGAAGTCCATTAAATGACAGCAACCCATAATCATCAAATGGAAACCATTTGGAACACTCGTGAACTTTCCCAGGAGTGTGCAATGCAAAAACATCTAGGAAGTCACAAACAAACTTAAAAATATCTATTGACCTACACACTGCTTTTGGCTCAGAAAAGGCCATAGTCTCCATAGTCAAAAACTGGGCTTCATTATTGAAAAAAGCAATTAAGAACCATTGTAAAAATAAGAAGAATATAAACATTTTTCCCCTTTTTCAGGAAGTACCTGGATGATTCCAAACCCTTTTGGGTGAATGTTGTATGAACCTGAAGGACTCGTTTTAATTGAAGAAACCATGAATTCTGTTTTGTATCAGAATATTCATAAGAAGAATGTCTGGTCTGAAGAGTTTTGGGACATGCAGCAAGATAATGATTCAAAATATAAAAGCACATCCATTGCAGTATGACTACAAAGAAGCAGATTAAAAGTTTTGGACTGACCTAGTTAAGTTCTAGATCTAAACCCAATAAAGATGCCATGGCAGAACCTGAACAGCACCTCTTCATAGAAAAATCTACCAATGCCTCTGAATTAAAGCTGTTATTTGAGAATAAAAAACATTAAATTACTGAAAGTTTGTTTCAGTTATTGCAGCTAAAGGTGCAGCAACAAGCTTTTAGGTGCAAGGGGGCAATTACTTTTCACAGTGGTATTCAAGTGCAGGTTGACTGCTCATTTAACAGATTACATAAGTTTCAAAAAATTCAACATCAAAACATTTGCAATATCAAAGGAAAACAGGAATGGGCAGGTGCTTTTACAAGGCACTGTACTGTGTGGTTAACTAGACTATACTCATCTCAGTATCTCATGAATACTTAAAGGCACACTGCTCACGTGAGAACTAGAGTGTCATGATAGTGTCTGTTTACGGATTAAAAGCACGTCTTACTGTTAGTCATTACAACAATACTACCAAAACAACCTTCTCGCTGACAGAACTAAACTTGAACATGTAGTGTTCATAGTTCCTTTTTTCTGGAACTCTTTCATATTGAAAAATATTGTCCCTTACAAAGTTCCATAACTGCTTCTAAGATATGAATACTTCATAGTGGATTCTAGACTTACCTGATAAGGACACACTGACCATCATGCCTCTTCCACAGACAGCTGTAACACTCATTAGCAATAGCAAAAATGTGGGGTGGAAGCTCTCCAAGATGGTGTTGACTATAAAGTTCAACAGTGGAAGAATCATACAGGCCACTGATTTGCTTGTAAGGATTCACAGCAGCTAATATTGAGCCAATACATGTCTACAAAAGAGAGGAAAAATGAAAAAGGACAGGAAAACAAACATGAATGTACCAACACATGCCACTGTGGTCCTCCCCAAGTGAAGATTCTGACAAATCAACAAGTTGAATTTTTAATGGTTGAGCAAAAACTATCAGCAATGATAGAGACTAGCTGACCACATATAGATGCAGAGGTTTTAATTCAGTTATTTAAAAGAGAGCTAATGTAACAAAAGTGGCGTGCAATTGTACTTTGTTTATAACAGGCCCTTCATATGATCAGTAGTGATCCTTAATCATTTATTTGTCAGATCCACTTAATTCAACTGGAGGATTACTGAGTGTCAAAATATATCACAGCAGCTTGATGAATCAGGCTGAAATCAACTGTGGACAAGGCAGTTATCCACTGCAAAGCAAACTCATGCACACTCCCAAATATTAGGAAAACTTAGACTTTAACTAACCCAACAAAGACGCTTTCGAGATTTAGGAGGAAAACTGAAATATCAACAAAAATATTCACATTCTATATTGAGTGACCAAGCTGGGATTTGATCCTGATCTCTTGGAGGTATAAGGCTATAGCAGTAGTGATTGCAACTATCAAAGAATAATCATTTTTCAATTAAAGTATTAAAAATTCTGAAATTCTAGAAAATCATTCACACCTTCAGTTCCCAGAGCATGTGGCATTTGGACATGGAAGACAGCACACATCTCTTCAATCCTCTTACAAACGAGCCCAGACTGCCTGTATTAAATTCACTGAGTGAACAGGCTACTTCTTCTAAGGAAGTCTTTCTACTCTTCCTTCCCTCATATTTACAAAATAAAGGAACTTTAATTTTTAAAGCATTAAGTAATTTATTCCGAACAAGCAAAATTTATCTCCTATGTCAGCACCAAGCAAAAACAAAAGCTGACTAGACACCAATTCCAGGGAACTCTGAATTCAGGTGTCTCCATTACAGATTGTCTGTTAATTTCATGGCAGACACACCAGGATTGAAGTTGATTACTGCAAGATACTGCCACATGTCAAGCAGACATTCTGTGTCATACAAGTTTGATGTACTTTAGGAATAACACTAAGTGACAGTATAGCAGGAGGAATACAAACACTGACCCTCTCAGACCTTTTTTCTGAAGGTTATGTCCAGCAGGTCCATCAAGTCTATTTACTTCAAATCTCTTTAGTGGAATAAAAACACTGCAGGTGCCTCAGACAGCCCCTGCAAACGACTGTCATGTCACACTGTTTGTTTACAGGAACTTCTGTTTGTAGAAAGGAAACAGACTAGAAAGTTCAGACGGGAACTTCAGTAGTACTGTGCATCCATCGTAATCACTATTTTAAACTTTAAAGGGACATATGAACACAGACGATCATGGATCCAATAAGGAAAAAAATTAAGACAATGATCTTTAATTCTCCAGTTTATATTTGCTACACTACACAAATATGTTTTTAATATAGTAATGGGATTTATGCATATCAAAAGAATCAAATTTTTACCATCAGGAGATCTGCAAGTATCTAATACACAAAATAAGATGATGAATAGTGTGATATTGCGAGGTAAAAAGCTAAGAATAATTCTAAATATCTAAGACTCTTTACAGAGACATTCTGATAATATTCAATCCTAACAGTGGAAAATCCCATTCAAACAAAACATTTTGTGCTGCACCTTCAATAGAGCACGCCACTAAATTGTGCAAAGCACATGAAATTACAATTCAAAGCAACCGTGATAAAATTAAAAAAAATGATAAAGAATATGAACTAATGTGCCTATGAGTAGACTAGCATTAAGAGCTGATAAACAGCACACAATTCGTAGCAGTGCAGCAGGCACCATAAAGAAGTTTCAGAGCAAACTGAATATATTTAAGATAAGTTGAGTTTTTAGGTGCAATTTGATGGTTGACACTCATGACATCTCCTTGATAAACCTAGAAGGAGAGTACAAGAAAGCTGGAAGCACATTCTGCTTTATAATGCAATATTACTGCTCAAATAAATTAATGTATTGAAATTAAAAGCAACAGAACTGCATAAAACGTGGGGTATCCTGCACTAGACATATTGAGTGTCCTTAATATAGGCAATAGACTAAATTGGTTGGATCTTAATATCTCCCTAAAGGGAGTCTTTACCATACCATAGACTCATTTATGGTTTCTAATTAAACTGAGTGGCAAACACCAGACATGATTGCACAGGCAGGTTCCAGGTTCACAATGAATGGTTTTAAAAAAAGTACTTTTCCATGGGCTTCATTTCCAACCACACAGCACAAACAATTCCTTTTCTTTTTATTTCTGCTCCTCCACTCCTCCTAAACGAGTGTTGCCCAGCTCTGCTTCCAACCTGGACTCCCCAGACCAATTGGAAGATGCTCTTAACTCCCAAGCCTGGAGTACTTCCAGTGCTCATTCAATATATGACAGCTTCCCCCAGCAGCCCCCACAGAATCATGCAGGGCAGCCCCATGGGACCATTTTCTCCATGCTGCCCTCTGGGCATCCATCCATACTGGGGCTCACCAGATGGGACACTGTGAACCAGTGTATGGGTTGGGGTCGGGGGGACATTCTAGCCCATAGCAGGCAGTCACCCACTGTCCTGTTCTTCCTGCCTACCAAGCCCAACTAGTGTGTCCCTCCTTGGATGCTAGAGTGCCAGTCCAGGTGTAGATGCACAGTGTCCACATCCTGTCATGGAAGGGGAATATTGCTGCTCCCTTGCTGACCTTCCTTTATTATGGCCAAGCAAGGGAGAAGGGTTGCGGTGGGTTGGCACCCTGCCCAGGATTGGTTCCTGCCTTGTGCCCTGTGTTGGCTGGGATTGGCTCCAGCAGACCCCCGTAACCCTGTGTTCGGATTCAACGGGTTGGAAAATGGATGGATGGAAGGGAGAAGGGTCCATCCCAGATGCAATTCTAGTTCATCACTCACACCTGTCAGCAGCTATATTTAATACACATTCAAAAGGAAGATTAGAAAGATAGAGATCAAAGGCACTATAATACATATACACAAGGTAGTAAGCACTAGATTCACAATACACAAAAGAGTATAATACTATATATTATGTATCTCTGTATCTAGTTAGACAGTGAAAGAGAGAGATAAGTGTGAAATACTGTACTTTGCTCTGCTGATCCCCATTTACAGCAACCAAAGAAGATATATTGATTTTGCCCTTTTCCATAGTGTATACTTGGCCAATCATGTGCCAGCATGGAAGTTGCTCCCAAAGCATTATAGCAATGTGAAACCTCTCCACAAAGGCATTTCTCAGGGTTTGCCTGGAAGCTAACACAAGCCAGTTCTTAACAACACAACTGCCAGTATGATGAACTTGGAGTTGGTATCAGAGTAGTAGCTTGTTTGGCAGAAGGAACAGTAGCCAGATCAAAAAAGGAGGTGCTGGAGATGAAACGGGGCTGTTTATAAGGATAAAGGGCTTCAGAACCACACTGACCTGACCCACAGGTGAGCAACGTCAGTTCTGGAGGGCCACAGTGGCTGTAGGTTTTTGTTCCAAGCCAGCTGTTTATTTAAACATCAGCCCAAGTGCAATTAAGTGTGGGAATTCTTAATAAGCAAGACAACTAAAATGAAGTGTATAAACCTTGCTTGAGCAGTAAGTGCTGCATGACCAATACTTGATTTCTCATTAAGAAATCTGGTTGGGGCAAAAGTCTGCAGTACTGGAGGTCCAATGTTGCTCACTCCCATTTAACAGCTTCATAGGAGATTGGTTGGACTGTTTAAAACCATGAGTTACCTGGTCATCTGTTGGCTTTCTTTGTAGATCTTTGTTCTTTGGCTTCAGCAATTGGATTCACAATTAGGTAAGCCAATCATAATTAAGGCATAAGCATTCTGTTAAATTGATAGCATTTACAGGCCAGAAATTAAGAAAGTGTCTGTGACAAAAACCCATAGTCACTGCGGCCCCCCAGAGAGAGACATTAGGGTTGTTTTTTTCTCCTTAGTTTTGTTGTTTCCTTGTGTTTCACTCCGACTGCCTATTTCATTTTGGTTACAATAAAGTTGGCTACTTTCTTTTACAAGAAAGTTGGTTACTTTCTGCTTCTTTTTCGGCTTGGGGATGACTCGCGGGAATCCTCTCTCAGTCTGAATTACATATAAAATTATGGCAAAGTACAAAGAAATCAGAATTATCTTCAACACTGCAACATCACAGTATGTAGAGTATAATACAGCACACTCTTCTAATGTATGATATCTGAATTACAGAATGTCACACAAAACAATTTAACGAAACTTCTGCATTAACTGAGTGTGCAGATATTGAAATATAAACTTCCACAGAACACATTCGAAAACATACTTTTGATTCCTCTCTACTGTTAACACTAAGAAGTATACACTTGTACTTTAGAATCCTATTTGATCCAAAATATTAAGTCTAGAAAGGTTGAGGCCCGCAGGGCCCCACTGAAACAAGCTTTAAGATATTACAAAACTGCTCTGGTTTGAACTAAAATCCTTCTATTTTTTTTTTTTTTTTTTTTAAAAAGACATTAATTTTTTTTCTTATTGTTTACTCTTATTATTTCAAATGTTTTTCTGAAAATTTTCATTTATGAAATTGATGGTTCTAAGAGGGTCAGTATGAGCATACAATGTTGTATCATTTTTAGAACGATAAATTTACCAGCATGACAACTATTCATGCACTGGGTTCTGTTCCCACCTTGTGATTTAATACGATGCCTGAAACCTTAAGTATGCCAACACTATTATTATGTAAGTAGCTGATGTTGTAAATGTATATGGTTATTTATCTAGCAGGATCCTGCATGCATGACTTTTCACACATAAACCAAAACACACTGGCTGAGTGGTCATTTAGACAGAAAGATGGAGTATATGAAATCTGGATGCCTAGAGAGATGGTGTTTAATCTACTGACTGTATATAATTAACTTATGGTGAGGTCTGTTTAAACTTTAATTTCCATATCACATGGAAGACATACTGTTATACAAACACCACAAAAAGCTACCATAATTATTCTAAAGACTGATGCAAACAGATTATGAAAACAAATTGAAGGAGTTCAAACTTTAAGATTGGGGTGATTAAAATCGAGCAAATATACTCACATAGATCTTATCTTGCTGGTATCGCTGGTGCAGGTTGTGCATGATGGAAGCTTCATGAAGATCCAGCAAGGTGGACATATCTTCCACCCCTTCAATACTGCTCTGGTGCATGGGGAATACCTTCTCCCTGGTGACAGATGACTGCTGCAGATGGATCACCTGAAAGAAACAAAGCTCTGGTGAGCAGGTCTTGTAGTTTGCATCTTGGTGAGCTTCAGAATCAACAACATGAGAAGGAGAACATGACAGCTTTCATTTCTAGCTGCTCACAACCCTCAAAAGGAATCTTGATCAGTCATAGCAGACACTTTAAAAGAACCAACCCCAAAACATGAGGTGAATAACAGCACAGGCAAATTAAATCCTGAATATCTGACTTTCAAAACTAGTAATATGAGGTTTTAGGATTTTGGAGAAGTAGCCTTCACTTCCTTAAGCACAAAGTCTCATGTAAAAGTAGCATACTATATACACATTTTAGCATTCTCATTTTAAACCATTCTCTTTGACCCTCAGTTAACCAGTCATATCAACCTGTGTTTTTTCATTCCATGGCTTATTGTGGTGTACGACTACAAAGCTAGCAACACTACAAAACTCACAGGTATCCTGTGGGCCCAAATAGCTTCAGCAGATATTTGGAGGCTGTCAAATTACTTGCTTTGAAATGGATCCACTATTTCTCAAGCAGGAAGCTTTTGGGATACACAAGCAAGATATTTACAGATGACCTTTGATCTTGTTCTGGGCTCTGCATATTATTTCAGTAAAGAGGAAATGTATCTCATGCAAAGAGTATGAACTTAAGAGATCAAAATGAGGTAGCAGCTACAACTGTGTACTTTCCTCAGCACGGATTATTTCACATGAAGTAAAGGAAACACTACACCCAGACTAGTGAATGTGCATTGTGGGAGATTAGGGCTTGAGTAGCTATTTGATTTAAACTAAAAGGACTGTTCCTTGACTTGTTGACAAAGTGTTGAATTGCTTAATTATCATATAAACGTCAAGCTTTAAAACATGTAAAAATAATTGGGTTCAAGCTTAGCAGCAACAGTTTTTCTCAAAAATTACCAAACAATTCTGACATCATGTTAATTGCCTTTCTTCAGTTTTTCCCAGGGTCTAAACAAGTTGATTACTTGTTGGTGTGGTGCAGTCATGGTACCACACACAGTAGATTCAAATAACCAATAGCATTTTACTCAACTCAGTCTCTCCAAATTTAACAAATGGTATTCTACTTGGGCCACCACTGTTACACAAATGAGACTCACTACATCTCTAACCTGGTATCGTATCCTCTATCTCATGCCTATCATCTCCACAAGCATAAGCATCCTGTTCAGATGAGCACAACATATAGGTTTCCATAGTCTTTGTTGGCAGTACTCTCACTGATAGATGAACATCAGGTTTAGATTAATCCTATCACAAAGTGCTGTGCAAAGAAGTTAACGGTAATATCAAAAAGAAATTTTAAATCTGCACCCAGTAAAATATTATATATATATATATATATATATATATATATATATACACACGCACACACACACACACCACACAAGAATCTGGTTTCAGAGATTGTGATCAAATCATTAAAGACAGACAGGTGGACAAATGAAGAGAATTGCCTAAATATGTTGTGTAAATGTAAACTGGATATAATAAACAGATTTTAGATGAATGTCTACACTCCGTTTCTGGTACCAAACAGAGTTTTAACTTTTAAAGGCAACAGTCAGAGAGGCTAAATTATCTTCCTGCACCACTTACAAATTACACTATATTGCCAAAAGTATTGGGACATCTGCCTTTACACACACATATTAAGTTTAATGACATCACATTCTTAATACATAGGCTTTAATATGGAGCTGGCCCACCCTTTTCAGCTATAACAGCTGCAACTCTTCTGGGAAGGCTTTGCCACAAGGTTTAGGAGTGTGTTTAAGGGAATTTTTGACCATTCTTCCAGGAGAACATTTGTGACGTCAGACACTGATATTGGATGAGAAGGCCCGACTCACAGTCTCTACTCTAATTCATCCCAAAGGTGTTCTGTCGGGTTGAGGTCAGGGCTCTGTGCAGGCCAGTCAAGTTCCTCCACACCAAAGTCGCTCATCCATTTCTTTATAGATCTTGCTTTGTGCACTGGTGCGCAGTCATGTTGGAAATGGAAGGGGCCATCCCCAAACTGTTCCCACAAAGGTGGGAGTATGAAATTGTCCAAAATGACTTTGTATCCTGAAGCATTAAGAGTTCCTTTCACTGGAAATACGGGGCCCACACCCAACCCCTGAAAAACAACCCAACAACATGATCCCCCCCCTTCCATCAAACTTTATACTTGGGACAATTCAGTCAGCCAAGTACCATTCTCATGGCAACTGGCAAACCCAGGCTTGTCCATCGGATTGCCAGACAGAGAAGCATGATTCGTCTCTCCATGGCTCTAAAGTCCAGTGGTGGTGTGCTTTAAACCACTGCATCAGACGTGTTGCATTGCACTTGGTGATGCAATTCTTGGATGCAGCTGTTCGGCCATGGAAACCCATTTCATGAAGATCTCTACAAACTATTCTTGAGCTTTTGGAGGTCTGTAGTTATATACAGTACTCTACAGAAAGTTAGTGACTTCTGCACACTGTGCCTCAGCATACGCTGTCCTCGCTCTGTGATTTTACGTGACCTACCACTTTGTGACAGAGTTGCTGTTGTTCCCAATTGCTTCCACTTTGTTATAATACCACTATCAGTTAACCGTGGAATATTTCGTAGCGAAGAAATTTCATGAATGGACTTATTGCACAGGTGGCATCCTATCACGATACCACACTTGAATTCACTGAGCTCCTGAGAGCGACAAATTCTTTCACAAATGTTTGAAGCAGTAGTCTGCATGCCGAGGTGCTTGATTTTATACAGCTGTGGCCATGAAAGTGATTGGACCACCTGAATTCAATGATTTGGAGGGGTATCCCAATACTTTTGGCATTACAGTGTATGTTAAAAACCTTAAGCTTGTGAATATGTGAGGCTATATGAGACATATTTAATACATTTTTAAAAGTTTTTAAATCATCAAAAGCTTACAAAAAAAAAACATTTCAGTACAAATTGATGACAAAGAAAGAAGCAGCCTCTGAGACCTTTTCAGTTCAAAGGCCCTTACCAAACTCCTACATTTTTCTTTAAAAGCACAGGCATTTTTCTCAATTTTCACCTTTCATCCACACTATACCAGCATTTTCAACCAACAAAAATGAATACTTTGAAAGCACAGGCATGATGTTTAAGTGTGGATGGGTGAAATCAAAGATTTTTGAATATGCAGATTCCATCGTACTCTGGCTTGTTCGTGCTTATTACGTGTTTTATTATTTAGTAGACAGATGTACTACAAGATACATTTCAAATGGATGGTGGGCTGCAAACATTAATGCTGAATGCACCAAGGTCTACGCTAAGTACTTAGAATTCAACCCTTCTTAGACGGGTACAACAGCAAGTGCTTCTATAAAGAAACAAAAGTTTAACTACATTTGAATCTGTAAATTTACTGTATCATACAAAACCTATCTTGAATTACTCTATACTATAGTTAGCCTTCCAATATATTCAATGAAACAAGGCAGAAGTAAGGTAGGAAACTAGTGACCTTGTTCACTGGCTAGTGGTTACAGTGAACAGTAAACATTGACATTCATTTAGAGATATCAGTTCCAATATAACACAGAAGTCTATTTAAAGTACTGGATTCACCATTTGTTATTTCTATTATACTGCTGTCATGGCCCATTGACAGCATATATGTATAAATCTCTGTGCGGAGTGCAAATGACAGTAAACCTAAATATGAACTTAAGAGAACACTCTACGATAGATAGACAGACAGACACACACTTTATTAATCCCAAGGGGAAATTCACATACTCCAGCAGCAGCATACTGATACAAAAAACAATATTAAAGAGTAATAAAAAATGCAGTTAAAAACAGACAATAATTTTGAATAATATTAACGTTTACCCCCCCGGGTGGAATTGAAGCGTCGCATAGTTTGGGGGAGGAACGATCTCCTCAGTCTGTCTGTTAGCAATTAGGCCAAGGTGACTGCACATGATGCAAGTACTACTTCATACATGCAAGAAAACCTACCGTTAAGTTTCAGGACCTCACAGCAGACAGTCAAATGGGGAAGTGTGAAAGGGGTGGGGGATTGAAAAGCCACAAGGTAACCTCCAAAACAAGATGATAGCTTCAAAATATCAGCCTTTGCAAAGGGGCACTTTTGAAGAATTCTCCTCTGGGATTGGTTGTTGATGTAGGCATAAAGATTTAGCTAAGGTGTAGTGGCAGCTGGAGCCACCTGGAGCAACATTCTGCACCAAAGAGATCAGAATTAAATCCCGCTGTCTGGCATCAACTGTCAAACAGTACTCACAGATGGTGTGTTATGGGCCATTTAATGCTTGAAAGGAGTTGTACAAAAGGAACTGAAAGTCCGTACAGAGGTAGCACAAAGCATCTACACAGTAGCAAGACACAAAAGGCTGGCCATCTGTTTCGGAGAGGTTTAGAAACCAAAAAAAGGGAATATTTTTAAAAGCTTTTTCTAACTCGGAGTAAGAGAGTTTACTGCAAAGACTCTCATTAGCCAATAAGAATGCACAGCTATAAGCATCAGCCATCAGCAATAAAACCACCACAACAGCAGCCCTAACAGTGGTGCTGCCTCATATTAGCAATAATTTTTCCTGGAAAACAAATCCCTCCAAGGACTCCTGGGTTTGCTCTTTGCAAGCTTTCAGGAAAATAGCCAAGGGAACATCTTTGCTAGATACGCCTAAAACTTCAATTTGATCCCCTCCACCCAAAGAAGTAGCAGCTTCTGCTTCTATTACAAGTTGTGCCCACATTGAAAAGCTTGTCACCCTTTTGATGTAAGTGAACCCAGCAACCTTGTGACTTGTACCTGCAACCTCATTTTCTTGGGTCAGTAAATAAAGTCAAGAACAAACAGCGAGGATGTGGACATAGAGTGACTAATAAGTGAAGTTTTGCATGCTTCTGCTAGACCATTCCTTTGATCAATCCCATAACAACTCCACTTACAGTCATAAATAACACTCCAATGAACCTGAACACTTTTTGGAACAGGTGCTCCACTTTCATCGGTGGAGAACAAGCTGCTCATGTCTGGGATGGAACCATATATATTGAGGTGTTAATTCTCATCCCAATCATTTGACACCTTGATGTGGCAGTTAGATGTCAAGAAGACACAACTCTCACTTCACAACTACAGGGACTGAATGGCATACAGCAAACTCAGCAACACATATTCTTGTAGTACAGTATCTGACACAAGATACCTTGAGGTATGGGATCATCCTACTAAATGTTAATAAAATGTGAAGACAGAAATGGCAAACTCTTATAGGCACCATTGTCTAAGAAAGGACAAACTGTTTTTCTAATGTACAGCTGCTAGTCTCCATTTGAGAAACTAAATGTGATCCTTCTAGAACTAGAACACAACTTACCCCCCCTTTTAACATAAGCCCCATCCAGAGCAAAGGGACTATTTATCTGGACCCAGTCCTAATGCCAGGAATGCAGTGACACTTGCCAAAATATGTCATTTGGTTCAAAGTGTCTGGTGAAGCTCAGTCTGAAGATATTTTGTAGGGTCTAATGCAGAGAAGGAGGAGAACCAAATATAGTAAAACCTTAATTATCTGCCATTCAGTTAACCATCAGTCACTGTTAACCATCGGGGCCACAAGAAAAAACTGCACACACACACACCAGTGCCTACCTATTACTGTACTACTACCATGCGGTATGCAACGAGCTTATGCACATTGGAACAACTTTCCCTTGTGTTAGCAGTGTTCTACCCTTGCACCACAGGTCTTGCAGCATTTTGAAATCAAAGTGTCAATTATGTACCAGTTTTAATAGTATTTCATAGCTTTTCTCCTTTTTTCAATTTATCTGCCATACACTGATGTGGTGTTGAAATTGTCACAAAAAATTGAAATTATTAAACGTTTACGAAACGGCGAAAGTGCTTAATTATTGCTTCAATTAATGGAGTAGGAAGGACAACAGTGAATGATATAAAGCAAGATGCCGACAAAATTTAAAAATGTGTTAAAAATGGAAACCACTGACAGTAATGTTCTTCTGTATTAATGTTAATGTTTTTCTGTACTGTAATTTTCTTTACTATATATTAACAAAATATAACAGAATTTATAATGTGCAGGCACATATTGATGGGCTGTGGGGGAGCAGAAAAGGGTGGAATGCTGTAAGTGATGGGACTGGCTGAAGGGCTTCTGTTCTTGAAGAGGCGGAAACAACTGTTAGGAGATGAGTGAAAGGAAAAGCTGGGACAAAAAGGACAGTGCGGCTGAAGGAAGTTTTGAGTAGGGAGTCGGGAGACAGTAAGTAGGAGTATTTGCGGTATACAGAGAAATACAGAATGTAAGTGAAAGGAGATAAAGTGAGTGTAGGGAAAGTTTTCTTTTACCGTTCTGAAGGTGTGCTCCATAACCCAGATAATGGAGTATAAGAAAAGGGTGCAGTTTGTTACGGAACAGACTCCAAGAAACCACAGAAAACTCCATTACTTCCGAGTTGTGCATATTACACTGGTCATTACAATATTATATACATTAATTAGTTTTGTTAATACTATATAGTTGGGCGGTATGACCAAAATTCTATATCGCAGTAGTTTTTTAAAATTATACCGGTTTCACGGTATTCAATTGTATTTTTTTCCCATGCATGAGTGGATGTTAACCTCATTTTCCACTGCAATTACTGCAGTAGACTAGCTAAGAATAACCTATTCCACTGTCATGAGAATTGTACAAAAATCATTTTAATGTGCACACAAGTATTAATACAGGTTTGCATGGCCCCATAAAGTGATAGATTTCAAGGGGGTGGCACTAATGAAGTGAAGGAATCACATTGCATAATAGTTGCAGTCAAAATATAGAACCTTTTTATTGAACAAATTTTGCAAACAACTTAAACTATAATTTTGACAACATATTTTCAACCATCCAAAGAGGCATTTAGACGTAGTAAAATATCCAGAGGTGTTTATCAAAAGTTGTATTGCAATGAAGCTATCTTAAAAAAATGAATAAATAGTATTTTTTTTGTAAACCAACTACACTTTCTGCTAATATTAGCAATCTGTGTCCACTGACACGTTAAAGAGACTTTTTACAAAACTTTACCATCATTAAACTGCATAATATTTAAACTAATAAATAATAAAATAAATAATAGTGCAACTTCCAGTAATAATACTTTTACTTCAAGCCCAGGTACATTACACAGTATTCACCAAATAAAAATAAAATAAAACAAGTGCAACTTGGTGATGGCGTCTTTACCAGCTGAACCATCATATTGCAAATTGCATTAATATGGACCTTGCTTCCAGCTAAGCTATATACATGAACAATAAAACTACAACTTGCATTTATAATGCTATTTGTGGTATAGCGGGTCCGCTTGCTTCAAAAAAAAAAAAAGGCAAGTTTTTAAATCCAGTTAGCCGTGTCCGTCTCCGTGGGCACGATTGCACGACCATGGGCAGTTAATGAGGTAATTGGGCAGAGTTACACCTGCACCTTCGATCGTTCTCAATTGCTTCATCGACTTCCTGCGTTGTGTGATTAAGGCGCTGCGCCCACGGAGATGTACAGGTATATTTATGAGCCGGAAGGATAGGGGAAGGGAAAAAGAAAAGATAGAAAATAAGAAGGTTAAAGAAGGGAAAAAGGCAGTCATGGGAGACGATCCAGACACCAGGAAGGAGAAGGCAGCACGAGCTGGGGATCCGTGAGGGAGTGCAGGCTGAGGCGCTCTAGGGGCTGTTTCGCCCCACTGACTAAGCGTGTAGAGTGGGGCGAGTGAGATGTAAGACCTCCTAATGGATCCGAGGAGTGACTGAGTGAGCGTGAAGGAAGACAGGAAGTGTGCTGACCTGAGACGGTCTGGCTGCGCAGTGTGGCGGCAGCCAAGACTGGGGTTGGCAAAAAGGAGTTCCTGCTACGGAGGCTCCGGCAGCAACATCAGTGATGGGTGAGCCAGGGAGACAGAAGGTGGTGGGCTGTGATCGGGTGAGAAGAGGGACTGCATTTTAACCTCTATTTTAACAAATATATTTATTATGGATTTTATCCCCACGTTTCATTGGTTTTATGGCTTTGCTATTTATTTGGGTACTGTATTTTTTTTCTTCTTTAACACTGCACAATGGACAGTTTTGGTTTTACTTTTGACTGTTTTTAATAAAAGTACTTGAGCACTTTCTACCATTCCCTGGCTGGCTGAGATTTGCCAGCTCATCTCGGTCATAACTCATCAATGGTGTTGGTTCAACAGACTCCCATGTGGGAAGCAGGAGTCTATAGGGGACCAGCATCATCACACTATTGCACAGTACCCAGGTACATTACACAGTATTGAAAAAAATAAAATAAAACAAGTGCTACTTGGTTTGCAGTATTATCCAATACTACAGAAACAGTATTCACACATTTGAAAATAATATTGGTCCAGATCCAACCTTTTAAAACCAAAGTATCTCCAGACAACAGACATGACTTCTTTATTCGGCAAAAGTTCTTCTGTGTCATGTTCAACTATATCGACTGCTACAGCGTCAGTTTCAGAATGTTCTCTGTTCATTTTCACCACGCAATACCTCCACTAACACATGGACTCTGTTGCATGCATGTTTAGCGATGTAGCAGTGAAAATGTTCCCCCCCTTAAACATTTCCCCGCTGCGCCACGTTCCGAACGTTGTTTAGGCTATTTAAACCGGTGTTGTGGTATAAGAAAAATCCATATCATAACAAAAATAAAAAACGGTTTTCGGTATGAACCGGTATACCGCCCAGCACTAATTCTATATTATATTTGGTTAATATAGTTTTGTTTATCAAATAAATGCAACTATTTACTAAAGCAATTTATTGAATATCATTTTTAAAGTAGTAATTCTGTCATCCATCTTTTCTCTTATCCATCAAAGCCTCGGTCCCGACCCCTAACAGGTTATCGAGGTTTTACTGTACAACACTTGGCACTTGGGGCCAAGCACATATAGTTAAAAAGATGGCCTATTGTAATCTTTGCTCCTTTTAAAACACTACTTCTAACTTCCAGCTTGGCTAGGATGATTCTATGAATAGTGGTAATACCTTTCTATACGGACTTGTGAGGCACTACAATAATCGACATACTTTATTATTTCTCCTCCCTGCAATGCAGGTAAACAGAAAATATGTAAATGCATGACTTTGAATATAATATCTAGTTACTATACCACCTATACTTTTAACAAGTGTGCGGAATAAAGTGCATTATATAAGAGGAAATCTTAAATAAACATAAAGAACAGTCTGTTTTCATTGAAGTCTCACATATTAACACAGAAAAATGGCAGCTATTGTTAGCCAGTATTGTTCAGTGATACTTGAGCATTTTGAATTTGGTATATACGAATACCTCTGCCAAGTTGTCTACTCTCTGTCACACACTCCAACAGGCACATATGGAACAACAAGCAACTGCACGCCTCAAGTCATTTCACTGAGGAGGAAGGTCAAGAGACATCGTTTAGACTTCAGATTTGCATCTGACTCCATTTCTATGATTCTTCACAGAAATATGTGGTGTTATGCATTGCTACTGAATGTATTATTATTATGAACAGTATCCATCCATCCATTTTCCAACCCGCTGAATCCGAACACAGGGTCACGGGGGTCTGCTGGAGCCAATCCCAGCCAACACAGGGCACAAGGCAGGAACCAATCCAGGGCAGGGTGCCAACCCACCGCAGTATGAACAGTATGTAAAATTGATATGCATTATTACTCTAGTGTATTTAATATATCTGGAATTTAAAATTTTACCAGAGGCCCATTTCAATATTTCCCTACACAAAATTTGAGCTACAAAATTACAACTGATATTTGATATCTTATTACAATAAACTTGCCATGTTTTTTCTGAAATTAATTTTTTAAACTTTTGTGAAATTAGCAACTTTTTAAAACTTTGATGCTTAATGAGGCCATCTTTCCTTGGCTATAATATAGCAATTTGGCAGTATTCGTGCATTTAATGCATACTGATGCTCAATCGTGATGTCTAGTTTCTGTTAAAACAGAATAAAAAAATGTATTGTTGATGAAACTGTTGTATGCTTCCATTTATTTCAACATTTTATGCTTTATGTATTTCCATCCAAGTACAAAAGAAAGGTGCAGGTTAAAAAAAAAATATAGCTATACAATACATCAATACAGTGTTTAGCAAATAGTGTTTAAGTAGATACATTTATGGAGGGTGCGTAAAATAGGGGCTGAGAAGGAAAATTTAGTGAGCATAAACAACTGATTCTCCATTCAAGGCAGTATGACCAAATGTAGCATTGCAGATGTCTTAGAGCATGCGCACTATTAGGCATTTACCATGAAATGCATTAAATACGTTCATTGTTTTTACTTAGAGGCTGTTTTGTTTTTGTTTACCAATCATGTGACTGGAACCACATGGCTTTTTTAAATGTACCCCATAACTGAACTTATTGTACATCCAGATAGATAGATAGATAGATAGATAGATAGATAGATAGATAGATAGATAGATAGCATCTGGAAAGTATTCACAGTGCATTACTTTTTCCACATTTTGTTATGTTACAGCCTTATTCCAAAATGGATTAAATTCATTTTTTTCCTCAGAATTCTACTCACAACACCCCATAATGACAACGTGAAAAAAGTTTACTTGAGGTTTTTGCAAATTTATTAAAAATAAAAAAACTGAGAAATCACATGTACATAAGTATTCACAGCCTTTGCTCAATACTTTGTCGATGCACCTTTGGCAGCAATTACAGCCTCAAGTCTTTTTGAATATGATGCCACAAGCTTGGCACACCTATCCTTGGCCAGTTTCGCCCATTCCTCTTTGCAGAACCTCTCAAGCTCCATCAGGTTGGATGGGAAGTGTCGGTGCACAGCCATTTTAAGATCTCTCCAGAGATGTTCAATCGGATTCAAGTCTGGGCTCTGGCTGGGCCACTCAAGGACATTCACAGAGTTGTCCTGAAGCCACTCCTTTGATATATTGGCTGTGTGCTTAGGGTCGTTGTCCTGCTGAAAGATGAACCGTCGCCCCAGTCTGAAGTCAAGAGCACTCTGGAGTAGGTTTTCATCCAGGATGTCTCTGTACATTGCTGCAGTCATCTTTCCCTTTATCCTGACTAGTCTCCCAGTCCCTGCCGCTGAAAAACATCCCCACAGCATGATGCTGCCACCACCATGCTTCACTGTAGGGATGGTATTGGCCTGGTGACGAGCAGTGCCTGGTTTCCTCCAAACGTGACGCCTGGCACTCACACCAAAGAGTTCAATCTTTGTCTCATCAGACCAGAGAATTTTCTTTCTCATGGTCTGAGTGTCCTTCAGATGCCTTTTGGCAAACTCCAGGCGGGCTGTCACGCGCCTTTTACTAAGGAGTGGCTTCCGTCTGGCCACTCTACCATACAGGCCTGATTGGTGGATTGCTACAGAGATGGATGTCCTTCTGGAAGTTTCTCTTCTCTTTACAGAGGACGTCTGGAGCTCTGACAGAGTGACTATCGGGTTCTTGGTCACCTCCCTGACTAAGGCCCTTCTCCCCCGATCGCTCAGTTTAGATGGCCGGCCAGCTCTAGGAAGAGTCCTGGTGGTTTCGAACTTCTTCCACTTACGGATGATGGAGGCCACTGTGCTCATTGGGACCTTCAAAGCAGCAGAAATTTTTTTGTAACTTTCCCCATATTTGTGCCCCGAGACAATCCTGTCTCAGAGGTCTACAGACCTTTGACTTCATGCTCGGTTTGAGCTCTGACATGAACCGTCAACTGTGGGACCTTATATAGACAGGTGTGTGCCTTTCCAAATCATGTCCAGTCAACTGAATTTACCACTGGTGGACTCCAATTAAGCTGCAGAAACATCTCAAGGATGATCAGGAGAAACAGGATGCATCTGAGCTCAATTTTGAGCTTCATGGCAAAGGCTGTGAATACTTATGTACAAGTGCTTTCTCAGTTATTTTTAATAAATTTGCAAAAATCTGAAGTAAACTTTTTTCACGTTGTCATTATGGGGTGTTGTGTGTAGAATTCTGAGGAAAAAAATGAATTTAATCCATTTTGGAATAAGGCTGTAACATAACAAAATGTGGAAAAAGTGATGCGCTGTGAATACTTTCCGGATGCACTGTAGATAGATAGATAGATAGATAGATAGATAGATAGATAGATAGATAGATAGATAGATAGATAGATAGATAGATAGATAGATAGATAGATAGATAGATAGATAGATAGATAGTCTGCTTTTTACGAGAAAACTATCTATCTATCTAACAGATTTAGATCGGGGTTTTTTTTCTTTTTTTTTTACCAATTATGGCACTAGTGTACAGTGCACTTAGCTTTCATCAGTCCATGATGAGCAAAGCATTTAATATTAGTATACAGCCTTCTCTTAGGCTCAGATTTGCACTCACCTCTGTGAGCTTTTTCTAAATGAGGATCAAAACATGCACTATTTTACTAAATTTAGACATTGTTATATCCTAAATTGAAGCTCATTAAACTACTTAATATTAACCTTGAGCATGACTCTGCTTTTGAATTCTCTGCAAATACAGTTAAGCTCATGTCAGACTCAGGGTGTCGTGTAATGATCCACTTTACAGAGTTAAGCCCAAATAATTCTCCTGTATTCTCCTGCCATCTAGTGGATGACTTAACAAGCAGCTGCACATTATTTCTATGCATTCTGCCCTTTTATGGTAACTCATGAATTCTTATTAGAGGGGCAGAGCCTTCAACCAAAATCACGACAGCAGACAAACAGCTGTAAAGCCAGCTTAAAACAAACAAAGTGAACTACTGCTTGAATCAAGTGGTAATGATGATCATGTGAATTAGTCATCAGACGTGAACACGGACATCGATGCTGACACCTATTCAATAGATTCCGATCTGCCAAGTTTCAATGATTTTTCACATTTTGTGTCGACTTCATACTACTGCTGACAATCCAATGCTTTCTCTTTGCCCATAAATGGGTGACCCCAGTTTAAAAATGTGTGTTCATCAAAATTATCTGGACTATTTGCAATGTCAGTCTGGGGAGAAAACAGTTGTTGATATGAACTAGAGAGAGTAGTGTTGAAAAAGTCACAGTAAACCTTTTGCTTTTCACAGTTACTGGCAGCCTGCCACTGTAGACACGTAAGGGTGCTTTCAGTCTCTTGGTACTGTAGCATATAATGGGTAAACCAGTTCAGAGATGGCACTGGTCCACAAACTGGTTGCTGTAGACACTATTTCCCATAAAATTAGCGAGTGTCATTTTTCACTTATTAGGAAATTCCTGAATTTCACTAATAACAATGACTGAGGAAGCCAATCACCCAGCACTGGACTGAACCAACAGTGGAATATGTATCAGGTGATCATTAAAAGCATGCGGAAGATGTATGTTCTTGATTGTGTCACAAACATTGACAAATGTCTTATGGGTTAAAGGAGGAAGCTGTCATGGATACAATACATTTCATCCAAACGGGCACAATTCATTATCAGGTTTTGCATGCTATGTGACGCAAACACTAGATACATCTGGAACTCGATTTTTGCACTGCTAGAAGGACCAGGTGGAATGGCAACTACAGTCAATATGTGTCACTAAGTCATCTGTGCTGTCACTGGTGGACCCTTTGCTTGACCAAGGTTCCTGAAAAGTGATGTACCATTTCTATACCTCACTTGAACAGCTTGAGATTTTACTTCAAAAGAAAACTGATGCATACAGCACTGTATGACCAAGCTGCCGTGATACGTCTGGTGACTCTGGCCATGTGGACGAGTCAAGCTTTGCTGTAGTGGAGTGAGCTGTGTGTCAAAAAGGCAAAATGATTGCAATTAAGTAAAACAACAAGACAGATGTCTCCCTCCCTAAGCACTGTTTGCAATGTGACAAATGTCGATGTTTGTGTCAGGGGAGATGTGGAAGTCAGTAAACCTTGTGGTGTAGTAGGCTACAATAAGAAAAATCTTCACAATGGGAAACAAGAATTCTGGCTTTGAGCCTTCTTGTGGCTAGTGCTGTGCGGTATACCGGTTCATACCGAAAACCGTTTTTTATTTTTTTTATGATATGGATTTTTCTTATACCGCAACACCGGTTTAAATTGCCTAAACGACGTTCAGAACGTGGCGCAGCGGGAAACTGTTCAAGTGGGGACCTTTTTCACTGCTACACCGCTAAACACAGATTTGTTGCACTAGGGCTCTTTTTCACTGCTACACCACTAAATAGTGGGCGGTAGCATAAGAATGCTGTGTGGTGAAAATGGACAGAGAGCCTGGAGATACTTTAGTTTTAAAAGGTCAGATGTGTAAATACTGTTTCTATACTACTGGATAATACTGCAAGCCAAGTTGTACTTGTTTTATTTGTTTTAAATACAGTGTAATGTACCTGGGTACTGTGTAATAGTGTGACGACATGTTTTCAAAGCCCGTCATAAGTTATATAGCACATTAAATGCTTTGTGTTAAGTGATTCATAAACTGACTTCTTCTTGCACTAAGAGGAGGCGCCGGCAGCGAACCCTGCACAGAATACATTCACTTCATGATCTTCCTTCTCTCTGAACATTTAGAATGCTAAAATAAATACTTAATATAATTTTCATGGTGAAATGCATTAAAGCATGCATTAATCATATGGGGGCACGGCGGCGTGCCTGCCTTGCATTTGCATGTTTTTCTGGTGGGTTTACTCGGCGCTTCAGTTTCCTTTCAAAGTCATGTAGGATGTGGGGTTTTGTTGTGCTATATTGACCCTGCTAGTGTATGTTTTGCTTATATTCATCCTTTGATGTGCTGGCGACTCGTTCAGAGATGGGCGCAACTCTGAATGGATGGCATAATTAAACATGTATAACGAAGATATTTTTAAAGTTCTGAACACTCCGTGGGCTAAGTTTATAACTAGTTTTAATTTCACAAAGACGTTTATCGTGTGGTGATTGGTTATGTGGAGAAAGAAAGAGGACGGATAGGAACTGAGGTTTTAGTACGTCAGATAGAGACAGCACGCGTGCAATAAAGAAAGCCCGCTCAGAAGAACATGCATTGAATTCTGTGCTCGTGTCACCGACCACCAGATCACAAACCCAACATTTACACAATATTTAAGTTAAACCTGTGCGATACCCATTCATACATCCAGTTTTTTGGAGCCTCGTTACACCTGCGATAAAGTTCTCTACACTGAACATAATAGTGCAACTATCAGTAATAATACTATTATTTATTTTATTGTTGTTATTTATTAGTTTAAGTATTATGCAGTTTAATGATGATAAAGTTGTTTAAAAAGTCACTTTAACGTGTCAGTGGACAGAGATTGTTAACATTAACAGAAAGTGTAGTTGGTTTACAAAAAATATTTACTATTTATTCCTTTTCTAAGACATATTCAGTGCAATACAACACCTCTGGATATTTTACTAAGTCTAAATGCCTCTTTGTATGGTTGAAAATATGTTGTCAAAATCATAGTTTAAGTTTTTGCAAAATTTGTTCAATAAAAAGCTTCTATATTTTGACTGCATCTGTCATGCAATGTGATACCTTCTCCATTAGTGCCACCCCCTTGAAAACTATCACTTTATGGGGCAATGCAAACCTGTATTAATACTTGTGTGCACATTAAAATGTTTTTTTTTTGTACAATGTACAATACTCTTGACAGTGGAATAGGTTATTCTTAGCCAGTAATTCCAGTGGAAAATGTGGTTAACATCCACTCATGCATGGGGAAAAAAATACCATCGAATACCGTGAAACCGGGATAATTTAGAAAAATACCGTGATATAGAATTTTGGTCATACCGCCCACCCCTACTTGTGGCAATACCACATGTTACACGTGTTGACACCAAAATGAAAAATAAATAATCCAACTAGATTATTGCTGGCAGAGAACTGCTTATGTGTAGGGATACTCTGATCAGGTTTTTTTTTTAAGGCCGATACTGATTTCATGTTCCTTGATTTGCCGATTCTGATACAGATTGATTTTTTACACTAAGCTCCTGCATGACCAATCACATAGAAACCTGATGCCCTATATTAAAGTGTATTGTTATAATTAAACTATAGACCACAAGTGTTATCTGTCATTTTTAATTAACAAAACAAAATTCTGTAGGCTTATTGTTCAGTGAACATAAAATTACTAAAATAACATTTCCTTAAATTACATACTTTAAATAATAAAAGATTACAAAAATGTGTCCAAAATGCACAGGGCATAAAAGAAAATAAAATGTTTAATTTTTTCTGTAATGCACCAATCTGAAACAAAGCTTTATTGAAAAACAGTTTTCACCATTTCCCTAACAACACATACATACATATACATACACACACACATATATTCTCTAACACAATCATTTAATTGATATTGGCAATTAAATACTGTTTAAATGTGAATATACATGCACTTATAGGTTTTAATCATTTTTAATCATTAATTGCACTAAAGCTTTTATGCTGTTAAAATATACATTTACCATATTTATACAGGTGTTTTTTTTCCCTTCAGCGTATCAGCTAGACATCTGTTATTCTTGAGGTGTAATTATAAATATGGATTACACAAACCAGTGTGTTTCTTCGTGCTGGTCCCAAGCCCGGATAAATGGGGAGGGTTACGTCAAGAAGGGCATCCGGTGTAAAATTTTGCCAAATCAATATGCAGACAACAATACAAATTTCCATACCGGATCTGCCAAGCCCCAGGTTAACAAGGACCACCACAAGTACTGTTAGACAACAGGGTGCTGGCGGAAATTGGGCTACTTTTGGCCAAAGGAGAAGAAGAGGTGGGAGACGTGTCTGGAGGCAGGAGGAGAGGAGGAAAGTAAAGAGTGGAACTGAGGGTAGGAACTTTGAATGTTGGCAGTATGACTGGTAAGGGGAGAGAGTTAGCAGATATGATGGAGAGAAAGAAGGTTGATATATTGTGCGTGCAAGAGACTAAATGGAAGGGGAGAAAGGCCAGGTGGATTGGAGATGGATTCAAATTGTTCTATCATGGTGTGGATGGGAGGAGAAATGGGGTAGGAGTAATTCTGAAGGAACAGTATGTCAAGAGTCTTTTGGAGGTGAAAAGAGTGTCAGGCAGAGTAATGATTATGAAGCTGGAAATTGGAGGTGTGATAATGAATGTTTAGTGCATATGCACTGCAAGCTGGGTGTGCAATGGGTGAGAAAGAAGTTTTTGGAGTGAGTTGGATGAAGTGATGAACAGTGTACTCAAGGGAGAGCAAGTGGTGATTGGAGCGGATTTCAATGGGCATGTTGGTGAAGGGAACAGTGAAGACGAGGAGGTGATGGGTAGGTATGGTGTCAGGAGATGAATGAAGAAGGTCAAAGGATAGTGGATTTTGCCAAAAGGATGGACATGGCTGTGGTAAAAACGTATTTTAAGAAGAGGTAGGAACATAGGGTTACGTACAAGAATGGGGGAAGATGCACACAGGTAGATTACATCCTATGCAGAAGAGTTGATCTGAAGGAGATTGAAGACTGCAAAGTGGTGGCAGGGGAAAGGTTAGTTAAGCAGCATAGGATGGTGGTCTGTAGGATGATGGAGATCAAGAAGAGGAAGAGTGTGAGGGCAGAGCCAAGGATCAAATGGTGGAAGTTGAAAAAGGAAGACTGCAGGGTTGAGTTTAGGGGGGAGGTGAGACAGGCACTGGGTGGCAGTGAAGTGTTACCAGACAGCTGGGAAACTACAGCAGATGTAGTAAGGTTGACAGCAAGAAGGGTGCTTGGCGTGACATCTGGAAAGAGGAAGGAGGAAAAGGAAACCTGGTGGTGAAATGAGGAAATACGGGAAAGTATACAGAGGAAGAGGATGGCAAAGAAGAAGTGGGATAGTCAGAGAGATGCAGAAAGTAGACAAGAGTACAAGGAGATAAGGCGCAAGGTGAAGAGAGAGAGGTGGCGAAGGCTAAAGAAAAGGCGTATGATGAGTTGATGAGAGGCTGGACACTAAGGATGGAGAAAAGGATCTGTGCTGATTGGCTAGACCAGGGGTGTCGAACTCCAGGCCTGGAGGGCCACAGTGGCTGCAGGTTTTCATTCTAACCCTTTTTCTAATCAGTGACCTGTTTCCACTGCTAATTAAATTCATTTTCCCTTCATTTTAATAGCCCTGTGTTTAAGGATTCAGTCCTTTGAATTCTTTTCTTCATTAAATGACAGCAAAACAAAAATGAGACATGAAACGAGCCAACAGATGACCAGCTAAATTGGGGCTTCAAACTCCAGCCAATTTCACTCCAAGGAGTTTCTTAATGAGAAGCCGATTCTTGCTGTTAATTAAACTGGTTCTTTAATTCCATGGCCTGTTGCTGCTCTCATTCTGTTTCTAAGAGCACTGTCAAAACGCTTTGGTGAGCTGAGCAGATCAACCTTACTGAGACCTTCACCTTTCTTTATTTTCAGATATTGTGTGATGGGCACAGGTGAGCTGGTCATGTGGTGGCTTGTTTTGTGTCTCATTATTGTTTGGCTACTAATTAAGGAAAAAGAAAATACTAAAGGGTCTGAGTCAAGTTAATTACAATTAAGGCAAAACAAGTTAATCAGCAGCAAAAACTGGTCACTAATTAAGAAGATAGTTAGAATGAAAACCTGCAGCCACTGCGGCCCTCCAGGCCTGGAGTTTGATACCCGTGGGTTAGACAGAGGGACCGAGCTGGGAAAGATGTGCAGCAGGTTAGGGTGATAAAGGATAAAGATGGAAACGCACTCACAAGCGAGGAGAGTTTGTTGAGCAGATGGAAAGAGTACTTTGACAGGCTGATGAATGAAGTGAACAAGACAGAACAGCTTGGATGATATGGAGATAGTGAATCAGGAAGTGCAATGGATTAGCAAGGAGGAAGTATGGACAGCTATGAAGAGGATGAAAAATGGAAAGGCTGTTGGTCCAGATGACATACCTGTGGAAGCATGGAGGTGTTTAGGAGAGATGGCAGTGGAGCTTTTAAGCAGATTGTTTAATTGAATCTTGGAAAGTGAGAGGATGCCTGAGCAGTGGACAAGAAGTGTACTGGTGCCGATATTTAAGAATAAGGGGAATGTGCAGGACTGCAGTAACTACAGGGGAATAAAGTTGATGAGCCACAGCATGAAGTTATGGGAAAGAGTAGTGAAAGCTAGGTTAAGAAGTAAGGTGATGATTAGTGAGCAGTAGTATGGTTTCATACCAAGAAAGAGCAACATAGATGCAATGTTTGCTCTGAGGATGTTGATGGAGAAGTTTAGAGAAGGCCAGACGGAGTTGCATTGCGTCTTTGTGGACCTGTAGAAAGCATATGACACAGTGCCTCGAGAGGAGCTGTGGTATTGTATGAGGAAGTCGGGAGTGGCAGAGAAGTATGCAAGAGTTGTACAGGATATGTAAGAAGAAAGTGTCACAGTGGTGAGGTCTGTGGTAGGAGTGACGGATGCATTCAAGTTGGAGGTGGCATTATATCAGGGATCGGCTCTGAGCCCTTTCTTATTTGCAATGGTGATGGACAAGTTGACAGAAGAGATTAGACAGGAGTCCCTATGGACTATGATGTTTGCTGAAAACATTGTGATCTGTAGCGATAGTAGGTTGCAGGTTGAGGAGACCCTGGAGAGGTGGAGATATGCTCTAGAGAGGTGAGGAATGAAGGTCAGTAGGAACAAGATAGAATACATGTGTGTAAATGAGATGGAGGTCAGTGGAATGGTGAGGATGCAGGGAGTAGAGCTGGCGAAGGTGGATGAGTTTAAATACTTGGGAACAACAGTACAGAGTAATGGGGATTGTGGAAGAGAGGTGAAAAAGAGTGCAGGCAGGGTGGAATGGGTGGAGAAGAGTGTCAGGAGTAATTTGTGAGAGACGGGTATCAGCAAGAGTGAAAGGGAAGGTCTACAGGACGGTAGTGAGATCAGCTATGTTATATGGGTTGGAGATGGTGGCACTGACCAGAAAGCAGGAGACAGAGCTGGAGGTAGCACAGTTAAAGATGCTAAAATTTGCACTGGGTCTGACGAGGATGGATAGGATTAAAAATAAGTACATTACAGGGTCAGCTCAAGTTGGACGGTTGGGAGACAAAGTCAGAGAGGCGAGATTGTGTTGGTTTGGACATATGCAGAGAAGAGATGCTGGGTATATTGGGAGAAGGATGCTAATGATAGAGCTGCCAGGGAAGAGGAAAAGCCTGAGCAGCTTAAAGAAAAAGAAGAAAATTTTAATTATGTAGTACTAATTTCTAATTAAAACTTATGCTATACAACACACAGCAGCTTACAATAAACACAGCACAAATCTTAAAAATGTATAAAAGGTTCATAAGTTGTTTTTCAAGAAGACTAACATGCTTAACAGGTTTAAGTAAAAGACATTTTGCTATTAAGCTCACATTTTCTTTTTACAATTGAAAAATGTAAGCTGCTGCACTTGAAACAAGCTCTGTGACAAAACTAAAATGGCATCCATTTAAATTAAAGGACAAAGTTAATAAACACAGTTCTACCAATCAAATTGATCGATCTAAAATAAAAAGGTCTGAATTCATTAAAGTAGCTTTTCTTGATATTTGTCTAATTGCACAGGACGACTCTTCTGATTCCTTTTCTCAGTTTATTGCTCCACTTTCTTTAATGTAAAGGCTAATATTCAAATTTCTTCTCACAAAACAGGGCGAGACGTGCAGCTCTTTGTTTACACCGTAGGAAGTTAGCTGAAAAACCATAATAGCTGGGCATAAAGGAGCACTTTAACTAAATTACTGTAAAGCTTAGAAAAGCTAGGGCTAAAAGAAAAATCTTTTTTGTGATTGGCCGATTTACTGATAACCAGCCGAGTCTTTTTTTTGTGAAAAACCAAGCAATTTAGATTGGTGGCCGATTGATTGGAGCATCCCTACTTATGTGTGTGTTTTGTATTACTCTATTCATGGACAATAAGGGTTATGGGCACTGCAGTCAAACCACAGTAACCATTCTTGTAAAGTTCTTAATTCACTAAACTTCAAGCTCCAGGAAATTAAAAGCCATCTGCCATGAAGAGGCAGAAAGCAGTGAAGTGAAAGCCTTGAGCTTCATAACAAAGAACAGCTACTCATCCCAAAGATGCTCACCTTGTGCACACTGGAGAGGAAAACGGAGAATGCAGTGAAGATTGAAATTTGATATGGGTAAATTCATTTCAAGAGTTTTATATATGGATAAGACGTCATACTTTAGATAAAAGTACAACTTCAATATTTCATCATATATTGTTATTGGGCATGTAGAATGCACTTATCTTCAAAAATCATTTGAGTGTTTATTGCTTTATAGATTAAGTGCTCCATATTATTACTTCTTATTTAATTCAGCTTGCAGACAAGCAAAATTTACTCTGACTACAGAAGATACACAAAAAGCCCACCCACGGTGAACATCAGGTCATACAAAAATGTCACACTCATACATTGTGGGACAACTTAGAGATGGTATTGAATCTAACTACAAGACATTTTACTCTGGCTGGAATGTTAAGACATCATGTACAAGATTTGTGGTGACCATGAAAAAATAAAGAATAAGATCTCTATCTTTCAAAATAAAACATCTGATCATGCCAATCTGAACCTTTGCCTGCCTTCATGCAGCACTGATTGCACTTTAAAAATAATGTTTATAAGTAGAAAGCACAAAGCAGGTGCCAGTCTGCCACAGAGATGAAACTGTTTTGGGATCTGAGAGGAAAATTAAAATGACTGAAGACATGACATGGGTAGCACATGTAGACTCCACACAGATTGTGTGCAGCAGCAGTTCTCTGCATCCCCATGCCACTTGAATAAATTTAACAAGTAGTAAGTACAACAGAGAGGTGCTCGCTTTTGATCTTCCTGAAAAAAGTGTAAAATAAAGAGGTCATTAACACTAGAATTACCAGAGCCTACGAAAAAACTCGTAGATCCGGCCCACCTTAAATCGCTTCTTAAAACCCTTCTCACCTCTCCGCCAGCGTCTTTTGTCATCTAACTGTACTGATAAAGACAAGCTTTATCCCCCCAACGACTTAGAACGTAAACAAGCTTTTCCCAGCTCATGCCTTGATTGATTATCTGGGAGTGAAGTGGAGTTTTAGAGTAGAAATAATAGATTGTTATTTGGAACACACGCATTTCATATGTGTTGCATTTCTACAGTAATCTGTGTAAACACATTGTTAAAACAGAAACGGTTTACAATATTCTAGTAGCAAATGACAAAATGTAGGCATAAACTATATAATGTATGAAGCCTGAAGTCCAAATATCAAAGAAACACTTTCACAAAAGGTACAAAAAAAAAAAGCCACCGCCAAAAAAAGCCGCCTTAGTGTGCGACTTTGACACGCATTAGTTATCCCTGCTTCCGTGGCGCAACAGTATCAGTTGCTGACTGGGAATCCAAAGGTCGTGAGTTCGATCCTGCACAATTCCATTTTGAGAAGTGTTCTTATTTTCACTATTTTAGAATAAAAAGATACATTTGATTTCAGTCTGTAACAGCCGGTGTAATTTATGATATTTGTAAAGGTTAGCTTTATTTTTTTTTTAAATTCACTTTTCATTGTCTCAGTTGCGTTCAGGATACTTCCCTACCGACCCCCACCTGACACTGCTGTTATCACATAAAGACGCTCCATAGTTCTGCAGTGTATCACGATACATACGACCGTGTGTTTTTTCCCCCAATATTGCCAGTCCCCACGTATTGCTGTATGATTAGTGGCTTTTGTACTCCCGGACATGCAGAGGAAAGCTTAGTAAAGAGCAGTAACTTCAGCGCTATATGCAATCATCAGACACTCCCCATCTGATACTGCTGTTTTCACATAAAGACGCGCTAAAGCTCTGCAGTGTACTGAAGTGTCTGATGCACTTTTCGTGGCATTATACGTGTATTTTTTGAGCATGCCCATGTAGCTCAAACACAGGAACATATGTTGATGTAAAAGTATAACAACACAGGTGCACTTTTATTCAAGACTATAACCGAAGAAAAAAGAAAGCAAGTTACAGTAGGCGGTTGATATGACAGCTTGCATGGTGCAATGCTAAGAACTGCTGATTTCCATTCTGTGCTATATAACTGTTAACATTTGAATCTGATGATTGCATATAGCGCTGTCTTATTCAGTGTGCGCGAGAACATGCAGGTGGCCAGTTGCTGCGTGCTACAACGCACATTTTAAAAAAAGAAAGAGACAAATATATGTGACGTTTTGAAGAAATCATTTTATGACGCGAATAGTACCAATCAGAAAACATTGTCGAAGTAATGCAATATTATTTGAAAACGAACAGCGTCAGATCGGGTGTGAAGTTATACTGGCGCTGTTTGAGTCAGATCAGAAGCTGAATAAGCAGAAAAAGCTCCTGTTCTGACTTTAAGTAAAAAAGCATGAATTAATCAACAGAAATAACCGCAATTGACATTTTAAAGATAACGATTTACAGTGCAAACCAATTTATAAATTCAATGTCCGTTTGAGGAAAAAAAAAAAAACCGCTTTCTTCAAAGCTGGGAATCGAACTCACGTCTCTGTAGCACGACAGGGCTGTTGTGCCCCAAGTCAGCAAACCGTAGCGTTAAGCCACGGAAGCTGTTGTAGCATCCTTGAACCTTTTGTGAAAATGTTTATTTGATGTTTGGACTTCAGGCTTCACAGATTCTATAGTTTATGCCTACATTTTGTAACATTTATTACTAAAATATGAAAAAGTTTCTGTTTTAGCAATGTGTTTACACAGATTACTGTAAAAACGGAATACGCATGAAATGCATGTATTCCAAATAGCGATCTATTATTTTCATTCTAAAACTCCAGCAGTTCAGTCACTCCCAGATAATCAAACAAGCCATGAGCTGGGAAAACTTAGTGAACGTTCTGCGATGGTGGGGGATGGAATAGCCGGTTGCTCGCTGCTCTTCTTAATCGGCACATTTAGAAGACAAAAGAGAGGTGAGAACGGTTTTAAGGCGGGCCGGATCTACGAGTTTTTTCGTAGACTCTGGTAATTCTAGTGTTAAACCACACAATCCAGACATCTTAAAAGATGCACACAGATTAGTATTATGGGGCTAACCTGCATTTATTTTTTATAGTTGTGGAAAATGAACAGCACTGAACTTATGTTTCATACATATGTAAACTAGAAAGCAATTACATTTCTTTATATGAAAAGACAGACAATATATTGGTATGTTTTGATTTCAAAAGAATTTGGCATTTCAAACACTGTGGTGGAGTAGAAGGACATCGTATGAAACACACCACAAAGACTCGTTTCATATAAAAGCAGCTTGAGATGTCCATAGCACCCAATATTTTAAAAATAAACTTGTTCCTGCTGTTGGAAATCTAGTTAAATTTACCTAAGTATGAAAGAGGAATAACACCGAGATCTTATCACCAAGCACTGCCCCTCAAATGTCAATGTCAATTTATTTATACAGCACATTTAAAACAACATAGGAATGCTGTGGCCAAAGTGCTTTACAATAAAAGAAGAAAAAAAAGTATATAGTATATACACCGTATATTATGAATTCCTCCTTCTCTGGTAAAATGATTACATTTTATGCTTCGCATGGTCAACCACATCTCCAAGTCAGCCAGGGGCCACACACATATCACTCCAAATCAGTATGGGGAGTACAGCAACAGCGTGTAAGCCTATCTGGAAAATAAAGACTGCACATTAAAACATACCATCTATTTCTTGAGCAAATGTTTTTCACAATTATGCTTTTTAGCTGAGGACTTTGCTGATGAATATAAAAGGCACTTGACAGAACAAGAACACTCATGTGACACATTATCAGGATTTACAACATGTCACAAATATAGGACCCTGCAAGCAAGAGCTCCACAGGTCTTACCGATACACTGACAGGACTACTGAATAAAGTCAAAAGGTGTATGACTGTATTTCAGTGTATTAAAGCAAATGTGACACATAACAGTTAAGTAAATTGTATTATAATGTTTATTCCCTTCAATATTCACATTAGGTAGAGAGGTAGACTCATCTGTTGCCTTTATTGTAAATCTGACTTCATAAACATATGAAGATGGGCTCACCTTTAAAGGCATCACATAAAATAAATATGGACACCTACCACATTTTACTAAATATACTAAAAGTTTCATCATAGAAGCCATTACAAACATTGAGTTCATAAAAAAATAAATAAAATAAAAAACATGACTGGCTGCCTGGCAGGTATTTTTGTACCTTTGTGGATTACAGACTGAATCAAGAAAATTAATTATGGAAGGGGATGCAGAATTCTGGCTTTTGAAGATTTTTATGCATGTGCTAAAGAGTCTTTGGCTTAATACAGCATTTCTAGATAGGACACTAGATCAGACAGTGCCAAAAATATTTATTTTGCAGCTCAGGCCTCATGAAAGCCCTCACAATGTTCTTTCGTAGAACATTAACTGTAGAAATGAATTTGCCATGCAACACAAGACCCCAGCTGGCAGCCACTTCAGCTCTGCCACAACCTCCTCATCTACTGTGTGCAAACTAAATTATTTAAAAGTGACCAATATGTCAGTTTGCATCAGGCATAACTTCTGAATGCCCTGCAGATGTTTCAGGCAGTTCTTCCTGCTGAATATTAAAAATTGATAATGGCAACCTAGTTTCAATTTTAAAGAAAAAGGTCAACTAAATTCAACTGCTGCCTTAGCTGCATTGGGGGGGGGGGGGGGTGGGGGGGGGGGTTGGTTGGGATTTAAGTCTACTGCAAACCAAAGGACATTAGTATCTCAATTGACAGGGCGATGTTATATCCAATAACGCTGCTGCTTTACAGGTCCAGAGTTCGACCCAAATCCTAGCCTGGTCACTGTGCACATGGAGTTTGCATGTCCTTGGTGTTTATGTGTGAAGTATTCTCTGGGAACTCCAGTCCTCCTTACACATCCCAAGTTAGTGCAACTGCCTACTGTACATTGGTCAAGTATGAGGCTGTGTGCATGTAGCTGGTCCTCCCTGTGATCCCAGTTCCAGCAGGATAAGCACAAAGTCCTGGAAAAGATGGTTGAAGAATCTCCCTGCAGACCTGTTGAAAAAACTCAGTAACACCAATCAGATTGGAGGATATGTAGAGTGTTGGAGACCCACCGACTCCCAGCCTCCATAAACAGAGAGCTCCTCAAAGAAAAATCATTGCATAAGCAATAGCTGACACTTGCCATGCATCCGTCTGACTTTGTATGAGAAGGAGTGTGCTTTTCACATTTGAGACGCTAAAGAATGCCTCACTTAAAGAACAACTACAATGTATTTCATTCATTCACTCACTCACTCACTCATTAATTAGGCACCATGCTCGTTTAACAAAATAATGATTAACGGCCCCCTTTTAAAGCTCAATGCCTCTCTAAATCTCTTCAAGTTGTTAAATTAAGTAATTTGGGAGGAAATTAAGACCGAGGATAGTTTATTGATCAGCAATCTCCTTGTAGGAGCATGTCAGCCAGTATATCAAGGAATAATCTGAGAGTATTCAAGGGACACAATCAGAAAACCGCTCACTTCACACTTTCCAGAATTTTACTGCTCATACTGCTTGAACACTGATATGCCTTAAACATTGGTTTTAAATAAATTTATTATTCAATTCAGATTTCATACCCAGTAGCTACCAAATAAATGTACAACTTTAATTTTGCTAATAAAAACAAATGAAACATTAGATTTTATTTATTTATATATAGATCATAAGGGGGCACCAATGAGCTACAGATACCAGAAACAAGTGTTAAGATCACAATCACGGGTTCAAATCAAGTGAAAATTTTATTACACTAAATACCATTGCATGTTCCTTCTCCAACATAAGCATTCACAAGTATAATTCAATAGTGATTCTCTTCTCTCCTCTCTCCAGGCATACCTCTCCCTCCTTATTACATACCCAAGTCAATTCACCTTGGCACCTACTTTTATATATTAACTTCAACAATAGCATTACCAGAAGATTCCCCTCCCAATAACCTCTTATTAGTGCAATATATACCATTGAAAGTAGCTCCTGAAATTGACATCTAGCCATAAATGTTTCACAAGGAAGGTGGTCCTATTACCAAAGTAGATATGTTGTAGTATGAAGCCATCTGTGAGCCAGAAAATTGTCATAGACATCAGATACATGAAAGTTATGGTTGTATGCAGCTCTAAGCATGTGGAATAAGCAAACACTGGTTAAAGAAGTACAACATTGCAGATCATAAAACACGGACAATCGGACCGAATTATCATGTAGATGGATGCTTTCAAATTGTAACAGCACCACAATTCACAAGTCACCTCGAAGCAGTACTCACACTTTCTCAGATTAATTTACTCACAAAACTAGAGATACGGCAAGGCCTTCGTATGTCTTCAACCTAGTGAAAGAAAGGGCCTGAACTATAGAGGAAAGTGTCCTTCACACTAGAAGATGGTGCAGAGAATGCTTCAAGCAGAATCTGTCATAACTGATCCAGAAGCTCATTTCTAATGTCCTTTAAAAGTATACAGTTGCAAAGATCCAGTTCTATTGCCATGCCACCGTGAATAGCAATATTCAAACCATTAAATCACTATTCACATATTCAATGTTTGCATTGCACCACAGGGAGTCAGGGAGAACCAGCACACACAGATTATAAGGTCTGGATGACATTTGTATACTGCAGTCCAACTAAGACTTCAGACTAAAGCACTGCTCAATCCACTATACTATGAAGTATGAAATGTAGTAATGTGATTAATTATTATCTGTTTAAAAACCCATTCATCGATTACCTTCATAGACATAAAGGCATTCATACAGACAAACACACACATATAAAAGGTGGCAGTGTCACTCTAAGGAATAGTGGTAAGTTCTCCATCCAGGCCTCACACTCTCTCTGCAGAGTTCAGAAATCCTGACCATGCCAGAGTCCCACAAGTGAGTAGTTGACATGCAATTTTTTTTTATCTAGATCATTGAAAATAGGCCAACACAGAAAAAATTACTACCATTAACTTAAGTGCCAGACTTGTTACGCTACTGTCACTGGCATCCCACCATCAAATCCCAATACTGATGGAAACAAAATTTCACAAAGACTTCCAAGGATGAGATGATGCCACTATACTCTAACCTGACAACAGCTTTCTAGCCAGACACTCTTAATATCAGTGATAAATGCAAATAAGCAAACAAATGAGAATGTGGATGTATAGTATTTGATCACATCTGAGAGAAATGATAGAAAGTCAAAACAATGTCACTATAAAGCAGTGTTTCCCAAACTCGGTCCTGGGGACCCCCTCTGGCTGCAGGTTTTTATTCCAACCAGCTTCTGTTTTTAATTAAACTCCTGGGCTAATTAAGTGAACTGATATTTCCCAAGTTTTGTGTTTTGGGAACAATATATAAATTAGAAAACAAAGTTCACTAAAAAAAAAAAAAAAAAAAAATTAAAATGTACCAAGCAGTTATATAGAGAAGAGTTAGGAGCACACGCTGATACAGTGCATTGCCGCACCCACCACACAACAAACCAACTCAGGATCCCAGATTAGGGCCTGTGTGCAGCCATGCAATGGGTGACAGAAATAATGTATTTTTTAACAGTATTTTCATCTTGATTTTCATTCTACTTTTCAAGGTGTTCTAATTGTTTAATTAATCCATTATTTACTAATTAGTGGGTCTGACTCTAAAGTAGTTGCAGCCTTTGATTATTCAGTGTTGTTTGCCTGGGTGTCTGATCTGCTCGTTTTAAATTGTCATTATTAAGATACAGTGAAGGGGGAAAAACTGCACAGAGAATGGTCAAAGTATGATGAAATCAACAAAAGATAGTTAAGCATTTAAATCCATAGCAAAAGCAGAAATATTTATAAATGTCTTATAGATGTAAAAATTATGCTGCTATGCTTTTCTGAATGTTGAATAAAAGAAAAAAAAAATAAAACAGCTAATTAAATGAGATCAATGTTATCAGGTGTTGTCACTAATTAGGAATATGGCTGGAACAAAAACCTGCAGCCACTGGGGGTCCCCAGGACCGACTTTGGGAAACACTGCTATAGAGTGTTTATTAATCCCAATGGGAAATTCACAAAGTATCTATCTATCTATCTAGAGCAAATTCCCTTTGATAATGTTAGGTTGGCACTCGGAGTTTATAATATAAATTTGAGGTGCATTCATGTATTCTTATAATAAATCAGTGAAGACAATCACATGACAGTTGACATGAGGCTCAGGTGGGTGTCGAATTTTTTTTTCTTTTCATTTGTTTTTCTAGTTTTAGCTTTGTGTGTTCACTATGAAGTCATTTGTTATATATAAGTTCAACTTGATTGTATGCAATGTTATTTTCTTCAAATCAAGTAAAAATATATAAAACAAGAACATTGACATGACATGTTTAGACTTTCCTCCAAGCTGCAATATTGAAAAGATCAGTGGCTAACAGATGCCAAGCAAATTACGTGAAGTCAGTACCACTTTAATATTCCACAGCGAACAGTCAATGCCCAATCAGCCTTATGTTAGATTTGCATTGCAGCACCCATTTCCAGGCTCACAACTTAACTGGAGTTTCAATATATTGCATATTTTCAAATAAACTTAATTTTTAGCTTCTACATTGCCCTCATCTGAAACTGCCCTTGACTTTTGTATACGGTCTTCCAATTGCTTTTCTGTACTGTTCTTATCTACTAGTGACCATTTTCTTTAATTTATTGCAATTTAAAAAGCTTTGAATTAGAATTTTCAGAACGTTCTTACTAACTGCCTCATTTAATTTTCTACAGCTTTATAAAAATCATTCATTTGTCAATCCATTTCCAAACCTTCTTAATCTGAACAGGGTGCTTTCACAAGGAAATATGTAGAATAATAGATGGAGTCAGTGTGTCTATACAGAAATAAGTTATGTATGCTTTCACAGTGCAAATGAACTAATACTTAACACTACTCAATGCAGAAATCTAATTGCCAGTTACTTTTTGGGGATATGGAGGTTAGGCACAATCTGTTTTTTTCAAATGTGGAGCACAATTCACAAATGCCCCTCTCATATAAGGTGAGATCTTGAGACCCAATCTGAAGAACTATCCGAGTAAAATGTATACACATTTGGAAGACATTTACATAGATTGTGATCATTTGTTAAAAGGAAACGCAACCTTCATAAAAGCTTATAACTGAAGCATTTTAATTTTTCAAATACAGGATTTCCTCTAGACAAAAAGGTTTTAGAAACAGAAGAGCAGAGGTCTGTTTGACCAGCTCTCAGATGTTCGAGTCATCACCGCCGAGTTATGCGGCAAAAGTCTGTGAATCAGATGGTGCCACAGGAAGGGTGAGGAAACCACCACCGAGAATGAGTGCACATACCAGGCGCATTCCTCATTACCATTTTATTGCTCAATTCCTGTCTGCTCAGAGATTTAAGAAGCTTTTTTAGGATGTCATTGGTGCTACTGGACTCAACTCACTCAAATCATATCGCAGAGGCAAGAATGTTACTTTTTTTTATAAAGGACCTAGTTCTCACTGTGATACCATTTAAATGGGATTAAAATAATAAACAGAAATTTTAAAATAAATGGCCTTCTACACAAACGTATGGCAAGAACCAGACCTGAACAAAGTGCCAGTCTGTCATAGGGCACACTGACTTACACAAGATCATTTAAACTGGCACATTTTTGGGGCTGGGGGAAAAAACCCTCAGGAACAAAGAGAATGTGCAGACTCCACAGGGACAGTGACCGGTTTCTGAAGCCAACAGGCTGTAGCAAAAACACCCAGTGCAAATGACATTATTTAAAAAGATAAATAAAAAATATCTAAAAAAACCCTGACTACTTCCCACATAGGTTAATGATTACACAAAATGCGGTGGGCCATAACAGATCCAGGAAAATCCTAAGGCCTGGAAGCTAGCCAGACTTGCAAAATAATAAAAAAAAAAAAAAAAAAAAAGTGGTGCATTTCCTAGTATGTCCTTTATACCAGTGGTCCCCAACCTTTTTGACAGCAAGGATCATTAGATGCAAATTTTTCCACGGACCGGTCGGGGGGGGGGGGGGGGCGGGGAGGGGGGGGGGGGAGGGGTTGGTTGGGGGTGGGGCAGTTTTATACACAATTTACATAACATTTCTATTATTATTAAAGTTATTAAGCAGTTCGCATACGTTTGCAATCTGAGATTTTTCTTCTTTTTTTGCATATAACAAAGACATATGCTTTACATTTGCCAATCCAACAGATTGCACAGCACAAACATTACCAGTGCTATCATTTTTTCGTGTCTGCCGTTTCTATAGGAGGGTGACAATGAGTTAAATTCCAATGGATGTTTTTCAAATGTTGACAAGCAATAAGCAAAAGGAATCACTGAAACCCACAGACAACAAAAACAGCAAAAAAAAAAAAAAAAAACAGTATGAGGAAAGTTCAAAGAAAGAGATTTTTTTACAATGTTTCTGTTTGGGGATCGTTGTGCACATGCACAACTGAGCTGCGACCACAGATCTAATTGCTCTGTGGATGATTCGTTCAAGCATTTCAAGGTCACTTCATTGTAATGAAAGCATCTGTTGAATGTACTTCGTAGTAACATGATTTCTATAGACTCATGTCATATGGGGAAACTGTCGGGACCATAAAAATACTTTGTTGTAATACTCTCTCACCTCGGTCTCTCTCCTCTCTCTGCACCGCTGCAAAGCCCCGCCCGCCAAGCGTTCTGAAAAGTCTGAGTGAGTCGCCGTTGCCGGCAGTTCTCTCGCGGCCCGGTTGTCAGACGGCTGCGGACCGGGTGTTGGGGACCCCTGCTTTATACAATTTAAACTGACTTTCAAGACTCAACTTCTCATTTTTCAAAAAACTTAGTTCGCAAATCTTAAACTGCAAGTGGTCAGGATTCAAGGAAATTGTGTGCAGAATTATCCTAAACCGAAAAAAGCAGTTTTAAATCCTAAGGAACTTGTCACTGCCCACTAAAAGATAATAGGCAGGTATGATTAAAAAGGCTAATAGGTTAATTGGCACACGGAATTAATAAAAGTCTTTGGGGTTATTCTTAAATTGTGCAAAGGGCTTGTAAAACCACATCTTAAAAATCCTGGAACCAGAAATACAGGGAGGGAATAAGAGCACCAGAAGCTCAGAGAAGAAATACTATAATGATTCCAGGACTTAGGGGCGAGACCCATGAGGAGGAACTGAAGGAAACTAAGATAAGGTGAGAGAAGAACTTAAATACTAACACTAACGGCATGTGACATAGTCTACTAGTCAGATCTTCTGTGTGAAGATGGGTGCAAGGATCAAATCTGCTTAAATGTAAAACTGTACTGTTGTTTATCCTTACCCAGAAGGGTGCAGATAAATTAAAAAAGGTAACTAGTGGTAGAACTGAAAGTGGCATACTGGGAAATTAAGTCCATAGCAAAACAGTTTGTACAACTTGTCTGAACAGGCATGCTTGTTAATGTGCTTATCAAAAGTGGTTACATTTCAGGTCATCGCTGGTTGAGACTGAATGTCTACTGTAGCATATAACAGAATGGAGATGGTATGATGTTCACAAACATGGTCAAACAATGATTCCTACTGTGACCCAATTTCTTCCGAAATTCATTGCCATCTGGTAGAGATGTATGGTGCAACAGTCTTGTCATGAAAATACAAGGCCAACACTATTTGTGAGCTGCTGTGTGCTTTGCATGGGATCTGTTGGACCACCTATCTCAAACCTCAGGCCTTGCACCAAACGATCCTTGTAAAATGCATACCACTCAAGTACTTTTTCAAAGTGATGGTAACATCCAGTGCACTGTAACACCCCAACATTGGCACCATGACACCAATTTTTTTTTTCTGAATGGCATTGTCTTAGTGTCACAGTAGAATGAACACCAAAAGAGCAAGCCTTTATTTTGTCTGTGAACATTCTATCAGGCAATGTCATGTTACCTTAGTTGTTGAAGGATCCTCATAAAAATCAAGTCAGCATCTCACTAGGAATTAACAATTATATTGTACTCGACAGTGTGTACTCATTACAAACACTACATTATATTTAAAAAATTGGAATGAGAGCCACCTAAGACAACGCTGTCCAGTTACTAAGTACTCCATAATTGCAATATTGTCACAATCCCTACACAAGTACTCCAGTTGACAGGAAATGTTGAAAAATGTAAATTTTTTTTGGTTGGGAGTGGGGGCATAAAAAAATTTGATTTGCCAAGATGACCTTAACTAACCTTCATAACCACTGTAAGATAACAGTATTTTGTAAAGTAGGAAGCAAATATGAAGTGGAAAAAACAGGCTTACAGTTAATTAGTCAAGTGAGCAGCAGGTTGCCCATTCAACCACAAGTCTGCTGGGCCGCATTGAAGGAATGCTCTTTTGTCTGGTGGACATTAAGATCAGAACTGCCATTCTTGTGTCTTTTTAGCCATCTCACTCCTCCCCCATCCATTTGCCTCAACTACCAAGTGACAACATAGATAAAAGCAAAGGGAAATGGACACTAGACATCACGGTTCAGTATAATTTAAAAAGAAAAAAAAATTAAAACTGGTACATCTCAAAAATGTCATGACACTTGAGAAGGTAGGGGAAACACAGGCAGCATACTGACTAGCCCAACTGTGTGTGCCTCATAGGCATTTCATCAGCTATTATGGCCTTTCCTTCATTTACATCCTTCCTCTCCACAAAGGCATTCTGACACAATATTTAGTGAGCATCTCTCCAGAGTCATTAGCAAAGCACAACGGACAGCAAAAGAAGGAAAAAAAAAAAAAAGGAAAAAAAAAAAAACGCAGGCACATTGTTACACAGTATCATTTTCCTTCATGGAAATGAGACAAAAATTATGGCCAAGGAGGATTTAGCTTGCTGCAGTATAAATTTTTTTTTTTTAAATAATGTTTGAGTGGGATTTTCATATCAGTATACAATGATTGAACAATAAAAAAAAAAAAACGGACTGATGAAACAAATATTCCAAATAAAAAAGCCAAAGGGTTTATGTACCAACAGTGCAGGGTGGCAGCAGTTTAAAGCCAGCTGGAATCAGAAGCTGGATCAGACGTGTACTATGTAGCCAAGTTCATAAACCAAGGTGCAGGAATTAAATAAACAAATAGCCAGTATACAAGACAAAATTCGAGAAAATTAACAAAAGATTCAGTAACCACAATATTTCAAGCAGCCAAAGTGCAAAAAAAAAAAAAAAAAAGTTGTAAGACAGAAAGGAATCCGTAAACAGAGTGCTTTGGTCAATAATAACACAAGGGTTTTATTTAGTTTTGATTTATGTACAATCTTTGTCAGTCAGTAATGATTTCACATACTTCTGGTTGTCCTGCCTAGCAAAAGTCTGGCATCCCTGTATCACAAACAAGAAACAATGAAGGCATGTATAATGTATGTATGTATGTATGTATGTAAAAAAAAAAAAAAAAAAAAGAAAGGCATCCGGGCAAGACATACATATTTTTTTTTAAAAGTATGTCTTGCCCCGATGCATTTTTTTTGTATATTTATGTTCTAAATCAGAAAACCAGCTTGACCATTAAATTACTTATTCTCTACCCCACAAAATTATACATATTAATTTTAGAGCCAAAAAAAAAAACACCTGAGCAACACACAAAATAAAGCTCAGATTATGACAATTACACTTTTGCAGGGTTAGGTATGCCCAGTCAGAATGCAAAATATAAAATACAGTGGAACCTCGGTTTGCGAGTAACTTGGTTTACGAGTGTTTTGCAAGATGAGCTAAAATTAATAATAAATTTTGACTTGATAAATGAGCGAGGTCTTGCAATACGAGTAGTACGTATACGCTTTGTCTGCTGAGCGTCATGTAATCACAACTGAGCTGATGGTTCTGCTCTCTCTCTCTCAGTGCGGGATGGTGGGCAATCGTCTCCTATTCTCCGTCTGAGTCAGCGTGCCTCACTCATATAGTCAACATCAGTATGAGCGTATACTGTTTACTACAGCATTGTGTGTGTGTATGTGTGTGTGTGTGTGCGTGCGCGCATATGTGCTGTGACATGCGAGTCCGTCTTGCACCCCAAAACACGAAGCTGAGTCTCAGTACTTTAGCAACACCAGCTTTATTCTGCTTGAAACAGCAACAGCGCGGTTATTTATTGTAGCGGGATCTGCCACTCTCCTATACACAGACACAGCAGTCAGGCAGGGTCATGGCCAAGTAATAATGCCCTGCGCATTTATAATGTTGATTGTATCACTCAGCGACAGCAGGCGCTTATAGCATGTCCGCGATCTTTTCGGATTCGCTTTTACGGCGAACTGCTACAGCGCTGGGAGACTGCGATTGCTTTGGGACGCTCTTCCGCGTGTCACCCCGTTGGGTGGAATCCCACAAGAGTTTAGAAACTCACTCACACCAGCCATGATTCTTTTCAAAGGTAAAGTGTAGGTTAATTTGTCTTATGTATTTTTACTTTATATTTTGTATTAATCGTTTTTATATGAATAGTTTTAGGTTGTGGAACGAATCATCTGAGTTTCCATTATTTCTTATGGAGAAATTCACTTTGATATACGAGTGCTTTGGACTGCGAGCATGTTTCCGGAACGAATTATGCTCACAAACCGAGGTTCCACTGTATATCCATCCATCCATTTTCCAACCCGCTGAATCTGAACACAGGGTCACGGGGGTCTGCTGGAGCCAATCCCAGCCAACACAGGGCACAAGGCAGGAACCAATCCAGGGCAGGGTGCCAACCCACCGCAGGACACACACAAACACACCCACACACCAAGCACACACTAGGGCCAATTTAGAATCGCCAATCCACCTAACCTACATGTCTTTGGACTGTGGGAGGAAACCGGAGTACCCGGAGGAAACCCACGCAGACACGGGGAGAACATGCAAACACCACGCAGGGAGGACCCGGGAAGCGAACCCAGGTCCCCAGGTCTCCCAACTGCGAGGCAGCAGCGCTACCCACTGCGCCACCGTGCCGCCCTCCACTGTATATCAAAGTGGCCAATTCAGTTTTACATACTTGTTCTGGAGAGTTAGTCAACAATAGACATTTTACATTTTCATTACATTTTCTTATTTGTCAGATGTCTTTATCCAAGGCGATTTGCAACATTTGAGATGCAATTGTTATGTTTCTCTTCCTTTTTTTTTAGTTGGAGCAGAGGCAGCTGGAGTGTCTTACTCATGGCTCCACAGTGGTAGTATCGGGAATTGATCCCACATCCTCAGGGTTTGCAGTCTTAGCCACCACACCACCAGGTTTTCGTTCAAAACACTATACACACTTGAGCACAAGACATTACCCTTATCAGAATATTGTTAAGCGGCACTTTGATCTTCATCCACCGAAGAAGGACCACCTAGCAATGGCAAACTTTAAAAAGCCACCAAGGAAGTCTTGCGTGTACTCCTACCACTTCATGGAAAAGGCAACAGTAGCTTCTATGAAGCACAGAGTTCTGATGCAGAAGTAACAGTTGAGTAGAAAAGAGAAAAAAAAAAAAAATCTCATTTATTACTGGGTCGCATGGTGGTTACTAGGCGGTCCCAGAATCTTGTGTTTCATGCAGTGTATGTAGTCCATGTGTTCTAACTTTCTAAATTATTTTGGCTTGTCCTTTTCAAGCCCAAAGCCGTTCAATAATCTGATGCCAACTGAGATGGACCAGACACCAGCAGCCCATTGTTTGATACATTTGTGTGTAAGTGTGTGTGTATGTAACATGAACAGTGTTGCAAGCTGGCATGTCTCACTAATCATTAGCAAAAGAGGAACAAATATTAAGTTAGGTATGGTAATGTTAACATTTTAAGCATCAGCAGACAAAGATATATTCTGGTATGGCACAACAGAAATTATCCAAAATTCCACTGAATACTTAATCTCTTCTTCTTCTGTTTTTTTTTTTTTTTTTTTTTTTTTTTTAACTATTTGTATTCTAAAACACATGTGTGAGATTTTTAAGTTAAAATTTAGGATGAAGGGCAGCTTTGGACACAAAGCAAGAAGAATCACTAGTTAGAAGGATGCCCATCAAACTGTATATTTAAAAACACAGCCAATATGGAATTAAGAAAACTACATAAGAACACAGCTTTTGACTGCAGGAGGCAAATGGAGTCATTCCAGACAAACAAAGGAAGAATGCATAAAATCCTGAGAAAACACTCCAGCCAACAATAAAAATGGGCCCATAAGATGCAAAAAGGCAATGAGTCATACTATTTCAGAAATCAGTCCTGGCTATATTAAAGTTTTGGGAATCCCCACACATTTCCTGTGACGGGTTTAGCTCAGAGACATACAAATATGGCTTGCAGGAAGAAGTGAGGAATTGGTGAAGAGAATGTACAGTATGTGTTATACGAATCCAACATCTGTAAACTGAATTCTGGTTGGAAGCATTCAGTTTTTTGTTTTTATTCAGCTAATTGTATAATTCCAGGTTTAGAGGCATTAGAACCTGAAACAAAACCCACTTCATTGATGTCTGCTTGGGAAAGTAAAGAAGAGCTTGTCAGCTTTATACAAGAAAGTATGCAACAGTATGCAAACATACTGTTGTAATAATTTTTGTATTACAACTAACAACAACAAGGGATATCTCTCAACATGCATGCAATGTTTACAGCCTAACCTTGTAACAACTGTCTTCACCAACTGACAATTTTCTGCATCCTGTTTTTTCTTGCTAGCAGAAGCACTGAACAGGATATTGACCTTCCTCATTAGTGACACTTCTTCAAATAGTGCGGACATCTTTAAAGTCATTAAATAGGTAGAATTTGATTTCTTCCTGCACAAATTTCAGCCAACTATTCAGAGGTGCTAGAGGATGCTTCAGACGTATGCGGATTGGAATTTCAAAGAATGCCAAAGCATGGTGCACACCACTAATATTATGGCAAGTAAATGAAAAAGACAGCATGAAAAATTTCAAAGGTGTGCAGTTCAACTCATGTTCGTCAGGAAATACCTCCTGTGCAATTACACAACTCACACAGGGTGGAGAGAAGTCCATCATTTTAGGCTTTTTGTAAACAAGACGTGATCATCACAGCATTATGACTGGAAAAAAGGTTTCTTTTCTCATAGACCAATCACACGCGTCACTTTCTTAATCCAGTACAGTTGTCCATATGTGTGTATCAATGGTACATGCATATCTGCATTCAGAAAGATACATGTTTTGAATATAAAAAATAAAAATAGAATTTATTTGTTGCATACTGGGTTCATGGAATTGGGTGAAGCAAACAACATTATGCAGTAGTATCAACAAAAAAAATAAATGTAAAATATGGCATCACTGCACACATTTAAGTGAAATGGACTTAAAGAAAAGCTTAGAAGAATTACCTCCCCATAGTCTGCTGTAGCCAGAAGAGAACCATCTTCATACAAGGTAATGGTGGCAGGATAAAGCTGGTCTCGTTCTCTTACCCACACCCGGCAGCCCTTTAAAAACAACAAAAACAGCACATTGGTGGTAGTGGTAGGAGACATTGCTTTAACTATTAAGGAGGCAAGTAGGGTTGAAAGACCAAATAATATATTGCTCTTGAACAACTGTTACAACATACAAGCCAATTAAAAAAAATATATCATCAATGGCCAACAAAGAAAAGTTAGGTTAATGGGATGTCAAACTTCAAACTACTCTGCATAGCTCTGAAATTTCCAGCCATAAACAGAAACTGACCGACAACATTGGACTTGACCACCTTTCAAAACTTATATTTTTCAGCTTGTAAGATTAAGGAGAAATCTGTTAACCATTACCTCATTACAGAATTTTGGGGCCATAAATCTGGTCGTGTGGCCAAATGGCTAAGCAATGGATTTTAAACTACAAGAACATAGTGTATGCATGTATTGTCACCAAACCCTAAACCCAACCTTTCAGACACAAGTCATGAGTTCAAATAAATTGTTTATAATAGCCCAACACCTTTATAAAGGTTTCTTTTAAGGTAACATAAGAACAAGTATTCTCTCTTGTCTAATTCCAATCAAACTTCATCCTCTTCCACCACCAACTCCAACTTGCCTGGATGAGGCAGAATGGCTCCTTTAAGCAGTTTCCCAAGACCTAGCAGTACTTCTGGTACTAGGACATGGTCTGTTGGAAGCACTTCTGGGTAATATGGAAGCCCCACAAAGTAGGGATTGCTAATCCCTGCATTACCACCTGGCGGCACTTGTGGAACTCAACAGGGCTGCACCATGGATTACAGTTATCAACATGACCTGCTGGAGATCCAGGGATGCTACCATCTAGCATCTCAGGGAAGTGTGTAGTCCAGATAGGTTATCTACCCAGTCTCTCCTTTACACTGGCCTCCTGGCTGGTTAAGTATCTTTGATCCATCCTACTGGACACCAGTGTACTCCGTTTTATATTGCCTTTGCCATCTGCCAACCTTGTGGCTTGGGTAGGGAACATCCTGTCCATCTTCCTGATCTTTTGTTTTCATGGCCTGCTGACCAGGTAGTGGAGTAGAACCCATCCCATCAGAGACGCCAGCCCATGCGTGCTGTCCATTACAGTATATTTTGGTTGGAAAGACACAATAAGATAGAGAGAGAGCAGAGATAATGAACTATTCTGTCCTATACCTCCACACTTGTAAAATGGCTTGCGAGGATTTTGTGTCTCAGTACAAAAGAAGTGGCTTTACTGATGTACCAAAAGCCTTAAGATGTTTAATCAGTACTGATGCATTGATCTTTAGGGTTGAAAAACTGATCAGTCAGAGCAAAAGGCTTACAAAAAACTAAAAGCATCCCATTCCCTCAAAAGGCATCACTACCACTAGTGCTGGCCCTTCTGTTTAATAAATCGGCACCACCTACTAATTGCCAGGATGAGGACAATACATTAGCCATTCGTCTATCCTATTTTCCTTCCAATACAGAATCCTGAGGGTAACGCCATCAGGCAAATTTTAGATTAGGATTATTAATTACATTTTAGATAAAGTTAATGGATCTGAACATTACCATTCTTACATTACAGTTATGCTGCTCCTTCTATAAAGGGCTTAACTGGACTAAGAATTACAATTTTGTATAATTCCTTGGTAAAATATGTCGTAAAGCAGTTAAAACATTAAAAAGACGGTACATGTAGTACATGAATAATAATGTTTTAAAAAAAAAAAAAATACAAAATACAAGACACCAAAGAGAGCTATACAAATGAGAGAGCGGGAATATTAACGTACAGTATATTGTACTACAGTAACTGCGCAAAGACTCACAAACACAGCGCAACAACAGACAACCGCTTAAAAATCCAGACAATGACTAAACAATCAGGAGGAAAAAAAAAAAAAAAAAAACACACTTCAGCTTCACATTCAAAGGAAAAAAATCATTGAAAAGTTAATTTTTTTTCACTTTTAAAATTCAATTACAACTTTGCTTTTCTTTAAATTACAATTCCCAGTGGTTGATTGATTAGAAGTAGAAGTTAAATTAAAGGCTGAGGCAACAGATCAGGTTTACAACTCTGGACTCAGATTAAGACATCAGCCTGGTGTGAGCAACTGGGGAGGGTGCACGATGTGCCCCCATAAAGGACTGCCACTACATGCAATGACAACTCCTGACTAATATATAAATTACTATACAACTTTACAGTGCACATAATAAAAAGTGCAGTATATATATTCAACTGATGCCATTACAAGCTCAAAATGCAAAGCCCAGCTAACAAAATCCGACCCCAACCAAAATTAAAACAAAATTAGTAAAACAATTAAGTGATGCACAGCATAAAATAACAAGATCCTGTTTTGTGCCCCAATTAATCATTAGCCCTCACTCAGACTCAACATTGAAAGTGCACAGATGCCCGTATTTATTTAATTTTTCAGCATGGTGCAGATTTTCAAGATTCCCGCTCAACGTCGTAACAGAGATGGGTTAATGTTGCAGGTTGTAGATTGCCATGAGCCAGCATTCCAGTATTAAAGTAAGTATGGTAGCAAAGGCCCCAGCTCTACCATTAATGGAAAGATGGCATCCGCAGAAGCATGAAGTTCTGCTTGAAGGCATGTGGAGTTGCATCAGAAGCTTTGGGTGATCTCTGTACCCACACATATATATATATATATATATATATATATATATATATATATAAAAACATACAATCAGATTGTGACACAGACTACGAATGCCGTGAATGTAATTACCCCGATCTACATGCTGTCAAATAAACGAACCACACGCCGTGGCGCAACGTTAGGGGCATCGCCTCTGGCGCTGACATCCGAGGTTCGATTCCCGAGAGGGAGTGCAGTGGAGTGTGTACACCTGATGAGCCCAGAATGAGGGCGAAACACGTGTCGTGTACTCTTTGCATTTATTTGACAGTAAACTATTTCATCCATTCTATATATATATATATATATAAAGGGTTAATCCAATCTGGGAAAGAATAATAATAATAAATCATTACATTAAGCCTATCCCAGCAGCACTAGACATAATTTGCCAAACAATTCTGGGCAAGATACACACACACTTTCATCCCCTCAGTTTACTCTCACAAATTAACCTATATTAACCTGTATTTGTTTGGGGATACCCAGAGACAAACCTGTACAAATACTTAGAGAACATGAAAAACACACACAGAGAATGACCAGATGCAGTGTCCAGGTTCAGGATGCTGAATCAGTGATGCAGGGACACTAACCACTGTGTCAACGTGCTGCTCCTCGTTAGGGGACAGAATTTCTTTATTTAATAATTTGATTTTTTTTTTTCTTGTGCTGTACCTCATCACCTCTCAAATAATAAAAACAAAAAGTCAAAATTGTTTTTGGGTTATTTTGGTAGGCTGAATATTTTTCAAGTCACATTTATGTTTCAATATAAAAAAAGCCACAGTCTATCCTAAAAGTACTGGATAAAATGCAAGAACATCAAGAACATCCCACACCCAGAGTCATTCAAATCATGTGGACAATTAATTCTGCACCCTTTTGGGATGAGGGAGGAACCAAAACACAACAAAAACGCAAAATGTGAGCAAAGCATGCAAGCTCTGTAGAATTTGACCAGGCCTAGATCTGAACATAACATCTTGGAGCCACAGAGGCTGCAGAGCTGAAACAAATTAATGAATAAAATGTTAGGAACAAAAGGGATATTAACTTATGCAACAGTAAGTAGACATTTATGCATTCAATAATTTAAATCCAGTATATGTTCAATGAAAACTGTGCTGATGAAACTTAGAGAATTGTACATCCTCAAAAATTAGATTTCATTTATTTTCTTAAAAAACGGAAGGAATTTTGAATCACATGACAAACAATTATACATTTAGTAAACAAATCTGACAAAAGCATTAACACTCATCAATAATGAACACAAAAGTATTATACCAGTAAAATGTATAATTAATGAGCTGCTGACAGAGCAGAACATTAAGAGTTCTAACACTTTGCTAAATAATTATTATTTACTAATTGCAGTATTTTATCATGGTATACAGCAAGTGACTATATAAACCTACTGGAGGAAAAATATGCTTTACTAATCTCAAAAGTGCCAGAAATCATGAAATAGTTTTATTTCACCTTTTAATGGTTTTAATAAAATTTTAACCTTCTCAATAGCCATTATACGGGTTATGGCAGCTTTTTGCACCAACTTTACAATGAAGAAACAAGCAGCAGTTCTGCAGGATTTCTTCATATAATCCCAAATTGCAAATCTGTAATGAATTTATTAAAATAAAGGTAAAAACGCATTGGGCTAAAGCATTACCCAAGAGTAAAGGACATGACCACCAAAATTACAATCCTATCATTATTATACTCCATTCCGAGAGCAGAACAAAATGTTAATGCCATAGATTATATGGAGGAGAGGGTGTATTTAATTGGCCTTTCAGAATGCTTACATTTGTACTTAAAGGTTATGCAGTGGTGAGCTGGGAATGGGGGCAATAAAGGCACACGCAATGGATGGTGGTGCAGTTTTTCCACAAGGCACCTAAAATCATCAGGAGAAATTCCCAGCCATACTGAGCAATCTAGGAGACCACAATGCAGACTGATGAAATGGACTGACAGTTTAACAGTTCCAATTCTAGTGCTTATTATGCAGGAATATCATGAATTATCATCTGGTAGATATACAGTATTGTGATCTTGTATGTCACCTTGAGTAAAGGTATTACAATTACTTACATGTGTAGTATTTGGCAGGTTTCCCCAAGTATCACAGTAGTGGGAACTACACCGGCACACGTATGGTTTAAAGTCCAAAAACTCAGTCACCACCAAGCAAATGCGTGACTGTACCACCCTCCCACCACACTCTTGGTGTTTGACATGAGGACAGGGAGTTTTTTTCCCCCACTCCAAACAGAAGCTGAGCACTGTCAGAATTTAATTCATATACAGTACATGCTATAACATGTTGTTCATAAATTCAGTGGAAAAAATTAAAAAGCAGATGTCCCTGCTCTATATTTGAACAGATGGGCCATTCACACTTCAGTATCACTTTCAGGCTTCTTTAAGACTAATATTGGACAGAGCTGAAAATAATCCTACATTTAAACAGCTCTTGAAAATCTTATTGTCAAAGACATTTACTTTTTTTGGTAATGGAGCAAATGCAGTACATTCAGTCTGTGCTGATGGACATCATGGCTTATGTTTATTGCTCCTCTCTTTACTAAGGTGACAAGTAGTATAAACCTCCTTCATATGCTTTGTTTTCATTTCATTGTAATGCCTGCCATTTTAGATTTATATTATGCATACATGAAACTAGCACCACAACTATGAGTAATGGCTCATATGAAGTTATTACTGAAATGCAGGGTTTAGATGTTGTTGAAAATCAGTTTTTATATCTTAAACCTTGCAATGAAAAACTGAGGTCCTGAAGTGAAGTGATGTTTTGACAGTTCCGCTCTAATCATAAGAGCCAAACATAGGAGGCAGAGAACACTTATACACTTTAGCTGGAATGATGTTAACTAAGGACAAATTACACGTCACCTTGTTGTTTAAGTACCTTGTACATAAAAAATGAAACTGGAAATAAAGTGTGATGTCTCTCACTTGGATTCTTCACTGTAGTACACAACAATGTGAGCACAAGTCAATAAGAAAAATATGAAAGAAAAAATTGGAGAGAACTCATTTTCCTCTGCATTGTATATATTTCATTAGAAATGAGTTTGACATTAGTTTTAAAGCAATCCATTAATAAACTAAAGGTCACTTCCTTCTGTTTTGTGAAGGCAAACGTTTTGTAGCAAAAACGAAGGATGCAAGGAATCTTCACATAGTTGTGCCTTTCAAAACTCTCAGTGCCTTGCAGCAAGCAGACAAGCAACACGTTTAAGGAAGTAACTTACAGGCAGTGAATAACCAGAAAATTAAGCTTGAGTGGATTGATTTCTCTTAAAGGTTTTGCTACAAAAACAGGACTGACATGTAGAGACTGTGTAATGAACTCTTTTTTTTTTTTTTAAACAGCAAGCATTACATTTCTCTGCTCATCAACCAAGTATAAATGTATTCTAATTATATATTTACTCACTCACAGTATACACGCACATTTACACAGAAAACACTGAACAGAGAGAAAAAAAAATACAAATAAAATAATAAAATCAGAAATATGGTAAATCCATATAGTAATAGTATACCATAACTCAACAGCTTTGGTTGGTGGTGGAGATTGGTGGGAATTAAAAACATAAGCATGAAGAAAAGTGCACATTATTTCTCTTACTCACAAAGCCACAGTAAGAGGGGGCCATTACTGTGGTACTTACTGCATGACAGAGACAGGGAGAGGTCTGTTTGTGGGCTTTGTGGGAATGACAAAGTGAGGATCTATGTACTCCAAGGATCTATAGATAAGTAATGCAAAAAAAGAAACATTTCCAAATAATATTCCACATAGTGTCTATAAAACATCAACACTTTATATTAACAACTAAAGTATGTGACCTGGAAACTTTAAACTCACAAAAGTCTTCAGTAATTTGGACCTTTAGAGATCTAAGTATTGACAATGCGTTTGCATGCTTCGATCATCTATATATGTTACATCTTGACTTCCAGAAACACTACCTCATTTTTTCCTGTACAAGTTAGTATTAGGGTGTTGTACCATGTTAGCCATTATGGATGTAGTGAGAAGTCAAGCAAAGGACACCTTTAATTGGCTAACTAAAAAGATATGCAAACTTTTGAGGCACCTCAGGCCCCTTCTTCAGGCAAGATAAAAGGTGTCATTTTGCTTCACTTCTCATTCTGTACAAGTTAGAAACTTTGTCAAAAGCAGCCTTCTGGAAACCTCCCCGATTACAGCTACATTTGAAAATATTTAATCTACTAATGAAGAAATTGGGAGAATTTCTAGACTTGTCAACTGATAACTTAACATACTTAGGAAATTCAAGGTTTATATGGCTCAGTAAACTGGTTAGACCTGGAGATTTGACGTATGGTAAATTTCTGCAATCTTTGACTATGTACTCTTGCGTTTAATTATTGTTTACTTATTATTAAGGTTAAAACCACACCATAATGTTTAAATTAAAAAGCAAGCAAGTTAATTTGGACATTTATAAAACAATGCAATGAATATTTGCATGTTGTAAAAAACAATTTTAACATTTATATGACAATGATGAGCATGTTCAAGTGGTCAATAACTAAACAGTAAACTGTAAATTCTAATAAAATGTTAAGTAGAGTTCTTGCCAATTGCACTTTCATAGTGGATCAAGTGGCTGCAAAACCCTAAATATGAGTACTAGATATTAGACTTTCAAAATAACTCATTCTCCTTCTATTTTAACATTTCACCTAACCATTTGTTGTTGTGGTTTGCATCTAGAACATTTTACCTAGGAAATATCTCAAAATTGCATCATCATCACTCCATAGAACATGAGCCTCACTTGCATTTAAAGAATAACAAGGTCTGCAAATTACAAGATGGTCCATTTTAGAGAATATCTACAGTATACATTGAGCAGTAGTAGTATTACCATGTATACAGTAGTAGCGCAGTTCTAACTTGCTTGAAAAATGGACATATTTGATTAACTGTTAAAGCACCACAATAGGCAAGATATTCTTTTAAATTTATAGAAGGCACTTAACTTTTGAATACAATTGTGCATGGCAAGCACATACATACCATGTTTGGGAAGAATTAACTTCGACTTAAAAAACACCAAACTAATCCTTTAAGCTTCTTGTGCCTGTACTGTGGTGTTCTTTTGCACATAGTCATTCTGCACTGGCTAACATCCCCCCGATGACGAACTGTGAGCAAAAAACTGTTCTGCACCTTGTTAAAGAATATAGGAAGAAATGTATGACAGCTAGAACTTTTCACAAGGTTATTACCTTTCAGCTTCAGTGACATTAATATCATAATACATTAGCTGGCTTTGTGCTTACTATCCATCCATCCTCTGCTGCTTATCCGAGGTCGGGTCGCAGGGGCAGCAGCTTGAGCAGAGATGCCCCGACTTCCCTCTCCCCGGCCACTTCTTCTAGCTCTTCCGGGGGAATCCCAAGGCGTTTCCAGGCCAGCCAAGAGACATAGTCCCTCCTAGCGTGTCCCGGGTCTTCCCCGGGGCCTCCTCCCGGTTAGACGTGCCCGGAACACCTCGCCAGGGAGGCGTCCAGGAGGCATCCTGATCAGATGCCCGAGCCACCTCATCTGACTCCTCTCGATGCAGAGGAGCAGCGGCTCTACTCTGAGCCCCTCCCGGATGACTGAGCTTCTCACACTATCTTTAAGGGAAATCCCAGACACCCTGCGGAGGAAACTCATTTCATCCGCTTGTATTCGCGATCTTGTTCTTTTGGTCACTACCCATAGCTCATGACCGTAAGTGAGGGTAAGAACATAGATCGACTGGTAAATTGAGATGTTTGCCTTGCGGCTCAGCTCCTTTTTCACCACGACAGACCGATGCAGAGCCTGCATCACTGCGGATGCCACACCGATCAGTCTGTCGATCTCACGCTCCATTCTTCCCTCACTCGTGAACAAGATCCCGACATACTTGAACTCCTCCACTTGGGGCAGGATCTCGCTCCCAATCCTTAGAGGGCACTCCACCCTTTTCCGGCTGAGGACCATGGTCTCGGATTTGGAGGTGCTGATTCCCATCCCAGCTGCTTCACACTTAGCTGCGAACCGATCCAGAGAGAGCTGAAGATCATGGCCTGACAAAGTAAACAGGACAACATCATCTGCAAAAAGCAGTGACCCAATCCTGAGTCCACCAAACCAGACCCCCTCAACGCCCTGGCTGCGCCTAGAAATTCTGTCCATAAAAGTTATGAACACAATCGGTGACAAAGGGCAGCCCTGGTGGGGTCCAACTCGCATTGGAAACAGGTTCGACTTACTGCCGGCAATGCTGACCAAGCTCTGACACCGATCGTACAGGGACCGAACAGCCCTTATCAGGGGGTCTGGTACCCCATACTCTCTGAGTAGCCCCCACAGGATTCCCCGAGGGACACAGTTGAATGCCTTTTCCAAGTCCACAAAACACACATAGACTTGTTGGGCAAACTCCCATGCAACCTCCAGGACCCTGCTAAGGGTGTAGAGCTGGTCCATTGTTCCGCGAGCAGGACGAAAACCACACTGTTCCTCCTGAATCCGAGGTTCGACTATCCAACGGACCCTCCTCTCCAGGACCCCCGAATAGACTTTTCCTGGGAGGCTGAGTAGTGTGATCTCTCTGTAGTTGGAACACACCCTCCCGGTCTGCCAATCCAGAGGCAATGTCCCTGATGTCCATGCGATGTTGCAGAGGCGTGTCAACCAAGACAGTCCTACAACATCCAGAGTCTTGAGGAACTCCGGGTGTATCTCATCCGCCCCCAGGGCCCTGCCACCAAGGAATTTTTTGACCACCTCGGTGACCTCAGCCCCAGAGATGGGGGAGCCCACCTCCAAGTCCCCAGGCTCTGCTTCCTCATTGGAAGGCATGTTAGTGGGATTGAGGAGGTCTTCGAGGTACTCCCCCCACCAACCCACAACATCCCAATTCGAGGTCAGCAGTGCACCATTCCCCACCATATACAGTGTTGACACTGCACTGCTTCCCCCTCCTGAGATGCCGGATGGTGGACCAGAATCTCCTCAAAGCTGTCCGAAAGTCGTTCTCCATGGCCTCCCCAAACTCCTCCCACGCCTGAGTTTTTGCCTCAACAACCACCAAAGCCGCATTCTGCTTGGCCTGCCGGTACCTATCAGCTGCCTCCAGAGTCCCACAGGTCAAAAGGGTCCTGTAGGACTCCTTCAGCTTGATGGCATCCCTCACCGCTGGTGTCCACCAACGGGTTCGGGGATTGCCACCATGACAGGCACCGACCACAGCTCCGGTCGGCCGCCTCAACAATAGTGGCACGAAACATGGCCCATTCGGACTCAATGTCCCCCACCTCCCTCGGGACATGGTCGAAGTTCTACCGGAGGTGGGAGTTGAAGCTACTTCTGACAGGGGACTCTGCCAGACGTTCCCAGCAGACCCTCACAACACGTTTGGGCCTACCAGGCCTGACCGGCATCCTCCCCCAACATTGAAGCCTACTCACCACCAGGTGGTGATCAGCTGACAGCTCCGCCCCTCTCTTCACCCGAGTGTCCCAGACATGTGGCCGCAGGTCCGACGACACAACCACAAAGTCGATCATCGAACTGAGGCCTACGGTGTCCTGGTGCCAAGTGCACATATGAACACCCCTATGCTTGAACATGGTGTTCGTTATGGACAATCCGTGACGAGCACTGAAGTCCAATAACAAAACACTGTTCAGGTTCAGATCGGGGGGGCCATTCCTCCCAATCATGCCCTTCCAGGTCTCACTGTCATTGCCCATGTGAGCATTGAAGTCTCCCAGCAGAACGAGGGAGTCCCCAGAAGGTATGCCCTCTAGCACCCCCTCCAGGGACTCCAAACAGGGTGGGCACTCCAAACTGCTGTTCGGTGCATACGTGCAAACAACAGTTAGGACTCGTCTCCCCACCTGAAGGATGAGGGAGGCTACCCTCTCGTCCACCAGGGTAAACCCCAATGAGCAGGATCCAAGTCAGAGGGCAAGAAGTATGCCCACACCCGCTCTGCACCTCTCACTGGGGGAAACTCCAGAGTGGTAGAGAGTCCAGCCCCTCTCAAGGAGATTGGTTCCAGAGTCCAAGCTGTGCGTCGAGGTGAGTCCGACTATATCTAGCCATAACCTCTCAACCTCGCGCACTAGCTCAGGCTCCTTCCCCTTCAGAGAGGTGACATTCCACATCCCAAGAGCCAGCTTCTGCAGCCAAGGATTGGACCACCAAGGTCCCCACCTTCGGCCACCACCCAACTCGCACTGCACCCGACCTCCTTGGCCCCTTGTGGTGTTGTGGGACCACAGTTCTCTTAGCAAAGGCCGTTTTAAATAAATCATCGCGCTCGCGGCTTAGCAAGGGGGCGTGGTAGTTGTGGCTAAAGCGGGTCTCAGGACGATCTGCGGTGTGGGCGTTTCTCACCTAAGTGCACAGGTGAGAGACTGTCCACATTCACGATTGTTCCTGGGGATGGTAATGTGCTGCAGCTGCTATGCCCTCTCGACATAAATAGAAGCCTGAGCCGGCTAGGAAGGTTGCTGGAGAGTGAGGAGAAAAGAAAGAGAGAGAAAAAGAAAGATGAACGGAAAGAGAGACAGAGGTTGCTGGAAGGAAAGGGAAGAGAAAGCCGGTGTGAGAGAGAGAGAGAGAGAGAGAGCGCAAAGGCGAACGAGCGAGCAAGAGCATGAGCATTTGGAGAAGAGCAGGAGTGACTAGTGAGGAAGGTTACTCACCTTAGAAGACAGCGGGAGTCGGGAGACTTAAGCATGTAATCTCCAGCGTGGGAGTCCTGGCCGTTGGAGAGAAGCTAAGTCCCAGTCTGGGATGAGAGCGCAACCGAAGCTAGGATCGGGAGGTCTCCAGACCTGAATGACAGACAGAAAGGTCAGCTACAGAGAGAGCATCTCGCCTGCTGCAGGGCCCAAATCGGGTGAAGCAGGTGAGAAGCTAATTTAAAAGAAACACCGGGCTTAATTGTTTTAAAGGACTGCTTCCAGCATTGTTTTAACCTCAGCTTTTAAAGGAATGTTTTTTCTATTGTTTTAAGCCTCCATGTTTGCTTTTATGGATTATTTATTGAACTTTGGACACTGCACCATTGCACTTTGTTTTTGTTGTTTGGATTTAATAAAAGCACTTTTGCACATTTTCATCATCCCCTTGCTGTGTTGTTGCCTCACTGTCTAGCTCATCTTGGTTATAACTATCGACGGTGTTGGGTTCAAGGGCTCCCGAACAGAAGATGGGAGCATGGAGCAGAACCCGCATCATCACACCCCTCCAATAGGTGGTGAGCCCATGGGAAGGGGGACCCACGTTGCCTCTTCAGGCTGTGCCTGGCCAAGCCCCATGAGTGCAGGCCCAGCCACCAGGCGTTCGCCATCTTGCCCCACCTCTCCAGGCCTGGCTCCAGAGGGGGACCCCGGTGACCCACGTCCAGGCGAGGGAAAACACCGTCCAAAGTTTTCATTCATCACAGAAGATTTGTTGAACGGCTCTTTGTCTCATCCCTCATTTAAGACCAGTTTGCCTTGGGTGGCCCTACCAGGGGCATAAAGCCCCGGACAACAGAGCTCCTAGGATCATTGGGACACACAAACCCCTCCATCATGATAAGGTGGCAGTTCAAGGAGGGGTTTCAAATACGAAGTTTCAATTAACAACCCCAATGCAGACAAGTCTTCCACCCATCCACAGTCTAGCACAGTTGCCATTCGGAGTAAAAGATTGCTCCAACCTTTCTTACAGATACATCCCATGGGCTATGTTGTCCGGCTATGGACAGGCAAAGTTATGGCCAGGTTGAGAGCAGCAAGCTTGATGAGAAGAGAGTAGATTTGGGGTGTGCTAAGGTTTTTAAAGGAAGGAACAGACCTCTTGCTATTGTCTTCTTGGGAGCACACAAGCCAATTCTTTTAATTTGGCTACTGGAGCAAAGTTTTGTCTATCAGTGTTACCCATGACTGAGTTATGGTCACTTGGCTTGTGATTGATCATCTTATTTGATAAGACACAGAGGTTGCATTCCAAAGAGAAGCCCAATCAAGAAAAAGCTGATATTAGGAGTGTCTGGCAATGGCTTTTTAAGCCAATGATTTAGTTCCAGCCATAGCAAAATGGATAATGCCAGTCTACAATGCACTAGCAAACATCAGGCTAAGAGTATAGTTGCAGGTTTTTTGGTTTTTTTTCCTCTGATACAGCATATTTTCCACTGTGCATGTCATGCATAAATGAATCTCTTCTGTTCATTTTAAAAGAAAGCAAAAACAACTCATGGGTGATAGCTACAACAGAATACAAGACACAGAATGTGTAGGTAAAAGTTTCAACAGGATAATCTAGTGATACTGTGTACATTACAAACAAATTATTTATAAATGACTTCATTTCATTAAAAAGTGTTTGCAAATAAGAAAAATATTTTTAAACTAGTACTGTAACAAAGATACAGGTACTCTAATTATAAACAATGCTGTTATTAATCATGCTATATTTATTTTACAAATTCTTACAGTATTTTACAATTGGGTCCTCCATTACTATTCAAGTGATCAGGAATAAGTATTTGTTTTAAAGCAATTTTCAATTTTATTTACAGCCACCTAAATCCTGGTTTCAAATCTCAGACAGGATACCGTCTGTGTGGAATTTATACATTGTCTTTGTGTCCAAGTGGGTTTTTATTATCCACCACCCAAAATGTTAAATTAATTGGCAACTCTACCGTGGCCCAGTATGTGAAAGTATAGGTATGAGCAAGTACTTTTAGTGAGCTATCCCCATGACTAGGGTTGGTTTCTTGCCTTGAATTCAAAGTTGTTGCTGGGATAACATCAGTAAGGGTTAAAACCTAAATTGAAATCAGCACCTTTGGATTATAAATTAACTTTCTTTTTAAGGAAGGCATATTAAAATTACAGAAATCAAGATTGTCCTAAAGGCAGATTTTGGCATATCATCTGTACAAAAATCCAGCAATTCAAGTTTTTTTTATTTATTATTCTATTTTTACTCTGTAGCACTTTGGGATTGCTAAAATATAAAGTGCAATATAAATAAAATTTATTATTATTATTATTATTATTATTATTATTAAAGTAGCCCAAAAAAGATCCCTCATTTTAAAGTCAAGACAGACGTACAGGATGGCCATCAAAAAAAAAGCTTGATTTTTACTTTGAAAACAATTAAAATTACAGGGAATGTCTAAATGTTATTGTAGTATGTACTGTAGCTAACTGAACGACATCAAGACTACTGATCATCTGAGCCCTTGTAAAGTCTTGTCCCAGACTCCCACGAGAGTTGAAACCTTTCAAGTTGACATATAGCCATAAAGAAATTGCTGAGATCAGCGTCTCCTCTACTATACAGAGAACCTCAGAGATAAATATGCACTGAAGCTATGACCAGATTGAAGTTTGATTTTTTTTTTTTTTTTTTTTTAAAAGCAGTTTGTAAAAGTAAAAGAAGATCAGCAACAACCTTTAAAACATATCTCTATTAAAAAGAAAACATAACAAGGGACAATTTAAATTAGAAGTGTAAAACTACAATTAAAGCCTACAAAGAAACTGGAGGAAACCTTGGTCGCCACATGTTTGAATTTAGTATAACCATGAAACAAAAATATCCATTCAGATTAGTATTCTTGTCTGTGCCAGAGGAACACCAGACATACCATTGCTTTTTAGGCTGGTAACACATCCCTCCCACCCCAATAGACTCAAAAGGAAAAATTTAAAAGCAGATGGTGCATCAAAACAGGACTTCTTATTGGCTCCTTCAAGGTATCTGCCTCAAAGGGCACCTCCCTAAGGAGAAATTGTGTTAAACAAAGCAGCCCGACACACAACAGGCAGGCTGACTAGAAAGAGTTTTAAACATAAGCCAAGGTCAAAGGGACTAAGGTCGAGCTGAAGCTCATCACTCCCCCTCCATATAGGTCAGCACAGGGCAAACCTCTGCATGTTAGCCCTTAGCTTAATCTAGGAGGCGATATACCTCATGGGCCAGATGTCTGGCTCTGCATACTTCAGCTGGGCCCTATTTGCTACACTGTGTTCCTTCAGGCACACACATTTTCTTCTGCTCCATTTCTTTGTGGTCCTGTCCATCAATGGCTTCAACACACACACACACACACACACACACACACACCCCCACACACACACACACACACACACACACACACACACACATGAAAGCTTATGCAATGCTATGGTAAACCAGGGCCTCAATCTTTGTCATTAGAAACCATTTCTCCACAGAACTGATTATTGTTCTGCTTTTGCTAGGGCTGGGTTTGCTAGCTATTTCATAAATGTAAAAATACAGAATATTTTCACAAAAATAGGCATGTTTATATCAATTAAAACCTGCATTGCCTATAAGCATAATGGTAATAAAACAGCAACTTAGAACACTTGTTGAGGTTCTGATGGCAAATGGTACACATTGAGTGAAAACAACAATACAAGAACACCTTTGCAAAATGTGTGATCTACACCTTGGTAAAAATAGACTGCTGTCATCCAATCTGCAGTCATATAATAATCCACTTCCTCACCTCCAGTCTTTATTCCCAGCCCCTCACTGGGAATAGTCTTCATTTTAAAATTTTGATACAATATTCTGCAACAACTGAAAAAGGAAATGTGATTTACTAACTTACTTCCCCTAGCTAGATTTCATACTTTCTTAAACTTGCATTTAATGATTTAAATTTAATTTTATAATTAGGCAAGGTGCAAAGAGAATCCTACACTATGGGAACAATGAATAGAACCATCACAAATTCGTTCTGAAAGTACTAAGAATGCAACCAAGTGACTCAGGCCAGATATTGAATATACTGTGAATTAAATATTGAGTAAGCAAAAAATGACTGCCAGATTTCATTCCAGATGTAAAGTGGAACCAGAATTTTTGTTAATCAGTTATGGTCTGGATAAATGATACTAATCAGTCAGTAGTGACTTTTGTTTTATTCAAACAATGCTTATGTTAATGAAGCAAAGACAACATGCAAAATGCTCAAAAATAAGAATAATATGAAGAAGAGCCATTAGGGGTAAGTGATTGCCAGTCATAAGGGTGCTCCTGTATGATACTGTGTAGATAAGGGGTCACCATAAAGTGGCAAATCCCATAATGTGTTGAGAAACCAGCAGGTGCACCAGTGCTAGACAAAATGGCACCTTAAGAGAAGACGAGAGATAATCCTTTTGGCGTATGCAACCCCCCTGCTAGTGAGATAAAGTGGCCGTGTAAGGCTGGCAAGAGACTCCAAGACCCAACACACAACTGCAACCAAAGCTCTCACACCAACTCCACAACACCTACTGCTTTTCCCTCAAGCCTGAAAGGTGTTAGCACAGAGTGCCACGCTTAAGCAACCAGATCCAATCTTGCCCATTTAAAGGTAAGGCCAATAACAGCAGGTACTGTAGGAGGTCACCAAGGACCATCGTGTATCCCCTAACTGATTAGAATAGTTGACTCTTCTCAGGACCTGGGTTTGTAGAGATAACAGGTAGCCACTCCATGAATCCTCACACTAAAGGGCAGCGTCAGTTCCTGGAAATGACCATGGCAAGGGTATTTAAAAAAACAATACAGACAGCGGGTTTATTAAATGAACCAAATTTTTTTTTTTGCTGTTACTTACAGAAAAGTTTTTCATACAGTGGATATCAATGTGGGCCAGCAAATGCCAACGCCGAAGGACAACTGACAAAATGAAAAGTTCCATGAAAACATCAAGGTACTCATGTTGCATACCATGTGGGTTATCCACCTTTATGCAAATAACATTCACAACACATGTATTTTTTGCTAAAATCTTCTTTCTGTGGCTCCCTTTAGGTGGTGCCACAGCAGATCAACTGTTTCCATACCTTCTGGTCCTCTGCATCTTGCTCTGTTACACCCACCACCTACAGGTCCTCTCTCAACATGTTCATAAACCTCCTCTTAGGTTTCCTATTTTACCCTTGCCTGGCAGCTCCATCCCTAGCATCTTTCTCCTAATATTCCCAGCATCTCTTCTCTGCACATGTCTAAACACAAACTTGCCTCTCTGGCTTTGTCTTCAAACCATCAAACTAGAGCTGATCATCTAATGTACTCATTCCTAATCCTGTCCATCCTCGTCACAACCAATGCAAATCTTAACATCTTTAACTCTGCCACCTCAAGCTCGGTCTCCTGTTTTTCGGTTATTGCCACGGTCTCCAACCCATATAAACATAGCTGGTGTCACTACCATCCTGTAGACTTTCCCTTTCACTCCTGCTGGTACCTCTCTGTCACGAATCACTCCTGACACTCTTCTTCCCTGCCTGCACTCTCTTCTTCACCTCTCTTCAACACTTCCCATTACTCTGTACCGTTGATCCCAGGTACTTAAACTCATGCACCTTCACCGACACTACTCCCTGCATCCTCACCATTCCTCTGACCTCCCTCTCACTGACACACATGAATTCTGTCTTGGTCCAATGACCTCATTCCTTTCCTCTCTAGAGCATATTTCTACCTCTCCAGGGTCTCCTCAACCTGCTCCCTACTCTTCTTACAGATCACAATGTCATCATCAAACATCATAGTCCACGGGGACTCCTGTCTAAACTTTTCTGTCAACCTGTCCACCACTGCAGATAAGAAAGGGCTCAGAGTCAATCCCTGGTGTAATACCACTTCCACCTTAAACACATACATCACTCCCACTGCAGACCTCATCACTATCACACTTCCCTCATATATATCCTGTAAAACTCTTACATATTTCTCTGCCACTCGCCACTTCCTCATACAATTCCACAACTCCTCTCGAGGCACCCTGTCATATGCTTTCTCTAGGTCCACAAAGACACAATGCAACTCCTTCTGGCCTTCTCTATACTTCTCCATAAACACCATCAGAGCAACCATGTTTTTTCTCGGCATGAAACCACACTCCTGCTCACTAATAATCACCTCCCTTCTTAACCTAGCTTTTCCATAACTTCTTTCTGTGACTGATCAATTCTTTCCCTCTAGTTACTACAATTCTGCACATCACCCTTATTCTTATAAAATCAGTACCAGTATACTTCTTCACTCCTCAGCCATCCTCTCACTTTCCATGATTCCATTAAACAATCTGGTTAAAAACTCCACTGCCATCTCTTCTAAACACCTCCACGCTTCCAGAGGTATGTCATCTGAACCAACAGCCTTACCATTCTTCTTCTCTTCATAGCTGTCCTTACTTCCTCCTTGGTAATCTGTTGCACTTCCTCCACATCATATTGTTAAGTAAACATTTCTGGAAAAATCAGGGTAGTGCACGAAAGATGGCAAACAGGCTGAATCAACACACCTCCTCAGTCAAACTTCAAGAGCTTGGTCCTCAGTTCAGAAGCTCAAATTCATTTGAGCATTCTTCATTTTCATGCACTACTCCAATTTTCCTGATGTGCTCATTTAACAATATTTCAGCAGTAAATATAAGGTTTTGGGGGTTTAATTTATCCGGTCATATGCTCATGTGTGGATTATGCAACATGTATAATTACATTTTTTTTCCATTTTCATTTTAAAAGGAAGATTTGGGACTTTCCAAGATAAATTTTACTTTTTAATAATGGTAAATATTAAATTTGCCACAAAAAACTGTCCTAAAAAGAAGTCTTTTTTTAAACTTGAAAAAAATACATAGCCTGTGATGTTTTTTGGTAATTATACATAACAGAGACAGCAACAATCAGTAATGTCAATAACAGCACTTGGAGACAATTTTTGGAAAAGTATATGCTAGAAGAAACCACACTGCTGGAGGTGAAAGGTTGATGTGCAAAGAGACAAGCAGTAAGCTAAAACACATGGCCAGTCTCATATTCATATATATTTATGTTACTCAACCCAGATACTTTGTAGTGGTAACCAAGCAAAATCTTTAATGTCATGTTTTTCAACAAAATTACATATTCAAACTCGAAACCCTGCAGTAACTCATGCTACTTAATCCAGATACTGTATCTGTCATACATTTGTATAATCGAAACGTGCAAAATGTGTTCATTTTTTGCAAATTATTATTAGCAGTTACTTCCTGAAACCTCCATATTGAATGCCAACAGGAAAGACATAATTCAAATGATAATGTGGTTTTATATTGAAGATGGAATCCTCGACCAATGAATGAGGCAGATCTTGAGATTGCATTTGAACTGAAGGGCCAGCATGCTCCCTCATTCATTTTTTCCCTTTTTGTACCCATGGACATTGTCCAGAATTGGTCACTGCAATATTCTGTTGAGTTTGAATCTTGATTACATGATTACATTTTTTTCTCAGCCACCACTACAAAGTACATGGAGTAAGTAACATACTGTATAAAAGAATATTTTGGGTGCAGTATTCCTTTAAAATGGCTGAGCTTCACTAAAAAGTTTTGCTATGTTTATTTTCGTCTTAAAAACTACTTGAAAAAGTGTGCTATGCCACAATCCAGATCAATACTCAATAATGATTTTGGCTTGAAAAAGGTATGAATTTGGAGTTTGAAGACTTTTGTTTTGGAATCATTCCTTTTGAAAGCCATTACAAAAACAAAAGCAGGCATGATGCTTTAAAAAAATTGTAAAAAATTATTCACTTTAGAACATAATCTCATGTGACAAATTAATGTATATCACAATTGTTAATAAACAACTTTGACTTGAAAAATACTAGACTTACTACATATAGTTTGTTATTCTTCCGGCCACCCATTATATGAGAAGCTTTGTTGTCTCAGTTATCCATGAAAACATGACATGGTAAATAACTGAGTAAACAGCAGATTACCTTGGCTGTTTAGGTGGAATATTCCTTTAATAGTTTTTCTGCCTGCTTTATTTATATCTACGATGTATTGTTGCCCACTTGACCCTACACTGGACTAAGCAGGTTTGTGATTATTAAGTGAATACATATATACATACATTCATCATGTTTTAATAACTGGGTTAAGGTTTCCGAACTGAAATCTCATGGCAGGCAGACTAAACACTAGATATAAGGTAGATATGGCAATAATTTATGGGCACGTGGAGTACTTCCATAAGTATAAATCAAACAGTAACTCCAGAGAAACCACATTGGCCACACTTAAATCAAAGACCGATTTACCCCATGCAGAATGTTCAAAGTATGAAAGAAAAAAAAATCCTGGCTTTGTAATCAATGGCAACAAAAATCTAACAAGCTACAGCTCTTTTCAAGAGAATGTCACTTATCAGAAGGCGCAGACTCTGGTGTGTTCTGTAAAGTGATCATCACAAACCATACTTTTTTTCCCTCCATTTAAAGATGCCTCTAAGGAGCAAAACTAGACAAAAATCTGGTATCTCAATTTTAAAAAGTCTTTTAAATCATCCTCTCAGTGAAGGATGGCTTGGGGGGAGGGGTGGGGGTTGAGGGGTCAGAAGCACTTCCCTTGCAACTGACTATTCTTTATCTCTGAGACCAAATTCTGTACTACTGGAATTGCAAAATAAATTTAGGAGGCGAGGAAATATTCAGCTGTCTGTTGTCCTATTAGTAGGAAGCACAACAGACAGAAGACGAACATCACAACTTCCAAAAAGGAATCTCTTCAGTTGGGGAGCATGTCGTCTCCGGTTTACTAGCAGCACTTCATGCAAATGCAAGCCACTTGAAATAAGGCAGAATTCATTTCTAGTCATAGTATAACAAATTCAAAAAATAAACCTGATTCCCAACTGTCACCTCTAAATTAAAAGCAATATGCAATTTAACACTTTGCATTTAATCTCTCATTTATTAATGTGAACTTCCATTAGACGTTGATCTGTTCGTTCATCTAATAATGAGAACAAACATATTAAAATGGCTTTTACATACAGAACAGCAGCAAACACATCTTGTTTGAAATTTTATCAGTTCCTTACAATAGACTCCCAGCAATCAATGCTGCTAGCTTTCTTTATTGGTACATTGTGTGTGATTTTCTCTATGCATTCTACAGTTCTGCACAAACTTTATTTTACAGTGAGCTTTTTATTTCCTTCCTTTATACAACACCAGCAAACCCCTGATTCTCAAAAGAATCGCAAATCCAAGAATGGCAATCACTTTCTGTTCCCTCCAATCTTTGGAGGGATGAAAAATCATGGAGGGTGGGTGCGCCCTGGGAAAGTTTTCATTTAATTAAATAAATATATTTGTACTATATCCGTTTCTTTTTGGAGCTGTGACTCCTTTGGTTCTGGTGTTTCAGAAGCGCGTTGTAGGTGCCTTCGTTCATTGTTTTCATCCATGCGGTCTCGTTTATGTTTTTCTATGGCTGTGTCGTTAGGTAGAAGTCGTTTGCTAACAGCGGCGGATTTGCATGCTAAAGTGACCATGGCAGCGGATCCGGGCTTGGAGATCTACATTACTAAACGAAGGTTGTATATGCGGTGGTGTGCGTATGCGCATTCGGGCGGTGGTTGTATTGTGCACAGCTTGCTTCAGGCCTCTGGCATCCATGCATATATACAACCTGGTGTACACGCTTTACCTCAAGTTTAGTTTACAGGTTGTGTTGTTTGGGCGCCACCTACTGACTCTGGGGCGCTGAGGTGCTGTGCGCGTGCGCTTTCAGCACGGCTTGCTTCTGGCGTCTTGATTCTGGAGCGCGGAGGTGCTGTGCGCGTGCGCTTTCGGCACCCTCCACGGAGTTTGCCTCTGAGGCGCTGTGCGCGTGCGCTTTTGGCACGGCTTGCTTCTGGCGTCTGGCATCCGTGCATATATACAACCTTCGTTTAGTAGTATAGATCATTAACTGTAATTTCCTTATGCCTAACATATTTCGATGGAGTTGTTTGATCAGTAATCACATTTACAGCATCAATCCATTTCTCCAACCTTCAACCGCTAGATCTAGTTTGGATCACAGGGACCAGAGCCATTTCAGGGCACACTAAGTGACACACAGAGGTGCGAGTGCACACACACACCCCTTACTCATTATAGGACTAGTTCAAATTCACCAAAAAACCAACCATAACTGCATGACTATAGAAGACAAGACAAAAACTAGAGCAGCCGGAATAAACATGGAAAGAATGTGGAAGCTCCTCATGCCGAGATTTGAACCCTGGAGCATTTAGAACAAACCCTAATAAACTTCAAATGAACTCCAAAAACATGCTGCTGTGAAGAGTTTAAATACAATATTATATTAATATCAAGGTCTTCACAAATGTTTTTGACCTCTGTCACAGTTTAAACTACACAGCATCTGATTCATTTTCAAGCCCAGCTATTCACATTTGTCTTCAATGGGCATAGTCCTGTACTTTAACATTACCAATTCCCTACTATTCCTAACATCTGCACCATTTTGAAATAGGGATGCGGCAGGGTCCCTGGTAAGGAGTATCCCGATTACCTCTTTAAACATTCTGCTACATAAATATGAGAAAGTAGGCAACCCTGGCTGTCTCATTACATGCATGTCTAGAGGGGATTAACACAGGGGGAGGTTTATTTTATACAGTGCTATTCATAAAAGTACACCACCACAACAAGACATTTCGATATGCATCCTTGTTTTCAGCAGTAAATATATATTTCAACCATCTATTATCATGCCCACTTCACCCATTTCAGGAGTACATAAAACACAAGCCCTAACAGGGTTCAAGATCCATCACTCGCTCCAACTAACCTACACATGTTTGAGATTTGGGAGGACAAGCGAAGCACAAAGAGAAACACCCATGCTAACCTTCTTTGAAAAAGTACAAACTTTGGGCTATGAAATAAACACAGAAGTCTTGCCTAGAATAAAGCACCTCTCTATAGAAAATTGGTTTGTAACATCCTATGTAAGACATGATTTGTTTTCCTGTGTTGTAAGCAGAATAAAAAAAGGTTTGTTTCATCATGTGATATAAAGACAAATAACTAGAATTGTCATGGTTATACATGAAAAAATATTTTGGCCACTTGTTATATGTAAACGTCTACACATGGAAGTGTGTGTGTCTGTCTGGCTCAGAAGTGCGAGAGTACAGCATGAAGCTCAAAGAATGTGACTCTTGCCAAAGTGAAACCACTGAGAAAACAGAAACTCACTTAGCCACTAATACACAAGAGACATGAGCACATCAGCAAAACAAAACCTCCGAGGAGAGAGAAACTCACTTAGCCACTGATAGACAATGGAGGCAAGCACATCAGCAATACGAAACAACCAAGGTCAGAGAACCTTGCTTAGCTGCTAATGCATAACTGATGCGACAGCTAGTCTTTAAAATAATGGGCATGGCAGAAGCTAGTGTTACTGCTAATGTTTGATGATGTGGTTACTGACTAGATTATTTAAAATAACCTTTTCTGGATAAAACAAATTAATGATTATTAAAAGAGCTATATGGCGTAAACAAATGCACATAACCAAATGCTCAGTCAGTAATGGTACCATATTGATATACAGTTTTTTTAAGCAGGTAGGATGGTAAGATCAGAATGCATTTGTGAACAATTTGGAGACTTTTACATGGCTTTGAAGGTAGTAGTATATAAGGTGCTAGAGAAGACAGATTAACAGGGTTGATATTACTGATACACTCAGAGATTCTAAGCATGATGGGGGATTGGGTTGAAACGTCAGCCAATCTCAGTCCTGCGACTGGAAACAGATAGCAGGTGAGAGAGGCTGACATGACTTTATAAGCTCATCATTCTATACATCAGTCAAGGACCAAAAGACATGTCAGAATGCATATTATATCAGGAATCTGACATGGAATCAATGGCACAAAAAGTTAGATTGTTTTCTTCAAAAAACAAGAAGGTGTAGGTGCTGTGAGATGCTCGAAGAATTGCCTAAAAAAATGTGATACATTTCTGGTTTTGATGATTCAGGATGATGTCAGTACCAGAAAATAGTGACAACGACATACATCCATGTGTCCAAACTGCTTAGGATCACCACCAGTAGGTGGTGGCGCAATGGCCTGTCTTTTGTTTTTGTCCCCTTGATAAAGCACTCCTTCATGGGGGCAGTTTATGAGACTGTTGCACCTGAATTTGTGCACCCTAAGAAAATTGCAAGCTTTGACGAGAGGCGCAAAAGCAACAGTTTGGTGTCCCGTACATTTTCAAATAGGGTGGGGTGCCCACAGCAAAGGCTGCTCAAAGTCCTCTTTGGACATAATTAGCCTACCAAAAGGTTTTCCTTAGCTACTACTCCCTTTAAAGAAAACCCTCAAACTAAAATAGTAATTATGCGTTTAAAAATACTCAAATGAAAGACCATCAATTGGAAACTGTTCTGCTTTAAATGCAGCTATAATAATTTCTGATGCTAGAGTAACTGGCAAATTCAAATTAACACAGTCTGAAAGAAAATAAAGATGCAAGTGTGCGCATGACCTGTGATGGACTACTGTCCACTCCAGAGCTGCTTTTTACTTTGTACTGCAGCAAGACACACAATTTGGATTAGCTGGATTGTGAAATTGAAGACTGTCTTGTGTTTCTCTCTTTAGTTTAGTTTTATTTCTCCAACCTAGGACACACACACACTTTCTTCAGCCTTTAAGTTTTTCATTCAAGTCTGGAAGAGAAAAAAATGCCATTCTTCCATCAGTCATTTTCTACAATATTGCCTACAATTCAGAATGAAATGTGCCTTGAAGGTATTTTCTCTCTCACTTCTTATGTTAACCAGCTGCACAGTTAATATAATTTGTCATTACAAACTAAATTACTCTTCGTTCAAAATGGATCTTTGTGAATGCACTGGCACTCTTAGGATAACATGCAAATTAAATTTCTTTGCAAATCACATTGGGCTATACCCAAGTGTGCACCCCTAGGGATTCTGTTCATAATAAGCTGATCAAGAGATTTTTTTTTTTTTTTTTTTTACACAATAAAAATGCACACATTAAAACACATACATTTATTAAATATAAAATGACCTGCTGTGCTGAGATGTGCCATGCCTTTAGGGGATACAGCACATGCTTGTTTTATGTATCAGTCTTATCCTGCAGTAGCTCTGCTAATGTTTTTACTGTTGTGCAAAATTTGGATTGCATTTGGTGTTGTTTAGTTTTGTTGAGAAGGTAACCACCCTTGTCAGTCTGCAACAGTCCATTAGGACTGTTAATCAGGAACTTCAGAAAAGCCAAGCAAAAGGACACCTTTTATTGGCTAACTAAAAAGATTACAATATGCAAGCTTTCGAGGCAACTCAGGCCCCTTCTTCAGGCAAGATGTAATATAGAAACTGGAGTTCCCTATGTTTATATACACACTCTAGGACAAGAAACAACATTGGTAAATATTTAAATGAGAAACTTTAAATGTAAAAAATTAATAGATTCATTCAGGCTAGGGTTAATTTAACAAGAGAGAAAAGAACAATGTATTGTCAAGATCTCTGGATAAGATAACTGTCCAACAAAGTCTTTCGAAGTTTGTAATGAGTTTTTTCAAAACAATGTGGATCTGTAGTCAGGTTGTCTGTCATTCTGAGAGATGTAAACAATCCTCATATCTGGCCATAAAACTCTTGTCTTTATTCAATCCATGTTGTAAAGTATTAAATTTTAGCATGAGTTTAACTTCCCATTCTTTTCTCTCTTGCTGTGTTTTGAAGTTGCCCATAAGTACTGTGACTTCAAAGTCCTTCTCACAGTGTCCATGGCTGTTGAAGTGGGCTGCCACAGGAACATCTGTGTTGCCATGTTTAATGTGGAACCTGTGTAAATTCATTCTCCGGCGGAGTGTTTGTCAAGTTTCTCCCTCATAGAGTGCAGTGTCAGGACATTTCATGCAGAAAATTAGGTAGACTACATTAGATGATCTGCAGGAAAATGATCCCTTTATGTGATGTTCAAGTCGGCAGTGTGGTATAACTATACGGTCTGTATCATAGATGTGGGCACATGTTTTGCATCTTTTCTGTTGGTTCACTTAGGGAGCTTCAAACAATTAGTTGTTGAAGGTTTGGTGGTTGTCTGTATGCCAGGAGGGGAGGTTCAGGAAATACATTTTTCAGTGTTTGGTCATTGTTTAGTATTGACTGAAGTTCTTTTATAATTTTTCGAAGTGTTTCAAGATGTGGGTTGTAGGTGACAACAAGGGGGATGCGATCCTTGTTGTCTTTGTTTTTATATTCCAGAAGGTTGTCTCTGGGTATGGCAGTAGCTCTTCTTATTTGAGTGTCAGTTGTTTTGGGGGTGTAACCTTGTCTGACGAAATCTTGTCTGAGCTCCTGCAGTTGTTGATCCCGGTCTGTCGGGTCTGAGCAAATACGATTGTACCGTATTGCTTGGCTGAAAATAATGGAGCGCCTTATATGCTTGGGGTGGAAGCTATCACTTTTCAGGTAGGTCCGTCTGTCTGTCGGTTTGTGAAAAACAGAAGTTACAAGGGTATTGTCTTTCAGTTGAACGGTGGTGTCAAGGAAGCTGACTTCTGTTTTTGAGTAATTCAGCTTCAGCTTTATGTTGGGGTGAAAACAATTATATTCATTATGAAAATGGAGGAGGTCCTTCTCACTGGCAGTCCAGATTATGAAGATGTCATCTATGTAACAGAGATACAACATTGGTTTTACGACGCACATTGACATGAAATCTTCCTCCAATTTTGTCATAAAAAGATTTGCATAGTGAGGTGCAAACCGACAGCCCATTGCAGTCCCCATTTGTTGCAAGTAGCAATCTTGTCCAAAAGAGAATAGATTATGTGTCAGAGTGAATTTTATCATTTCAATTACTGACTTTGTGGGTAAATCATGTTGTTTGAGGTACATTTCACAAGCCAATATGCCATCATCATGGGGGATGTTAGTGTAAAGTGCCTCAACATCCATTGTGGCCAGTAAGGTTCCCTCAGGTAAGGGGCCTAAAGCAGACAGTTTTTTTTAAGAAGTCAGTGGTGTCCTGGATGTTGCTGATTGTATTATGGGTGAGGGGTTTAAGGATGTGCTCCACCCAACCTGAAACATTTTCTGTAAGGTAGCCAATTCCTGAGATTATAGGCCTTCCTGGGTTCCCTTCTTTGTAGATTTTAGGAAGCATGTAGAAGTAACCCATTTTGGAGTTCTCAGGAATTAAACTGTTTACATGATCCCTAATGTCAAGAGGAAAGCTACTTACTATTTTTTTTAGTTCCTTTTTGTAGAAATCTGTTGGGTCTTCTTGCAGTTTGTAATAATGCATAGTATTGGACAATTGTCTTTGTGCCTCCTGTATATAATCTGATGTGTTCATGATGACTAAAGCACCTTGTCCTAGAGTGTGTATATAAACATAGGGAACTCCAGTTTCTGTATTACATCTTGCCTGAAGAAGGGGCCTGAGTTGCCTCGAAAGCTTGCATATTGTAATCTTTTTAGTTAGCCAATAAAAGGTGTCATTTTGCTTGGCTTTCCCCTACATTCATAATGGCTAACACGGTACAACACCCTAGTACTCAGGAACTTCAGATATTTATTACAACACACCAACTTGCATAACTAGGCTGAAAGCAGAAAATTTAAGACTTTGTTCATTTGATTTGTAACAGTAAAGTACATATGTGAATAATTTGAAAACAATTACTTTATAAGCAGAATTTCCCACTAATTACCATGCTACCAAAATAAAATTTGTATATAACTGTACATTCTAATAATACCCAATGCTTTACCAAATAACTCTGCTTTTTGTATTTATCTCTGCATTCTGTTAAGTCTAAATCAAGTTCTCATAAAGCACAAGATCACCACCAGTTGCAAGTGATTTAGTGAGTAAACAGACATTCTAGGAGCTTCCATTTCCATTGGTACAAACGGTTTAAAACCTTTGTTCAATTTATCCTTTCATCAACTGAAAGTGTATTGAACAAAATACCCCATAATTTATGCATTGTGATGCAAGCCCCCCAAGCCAACTTTCTGTATTATAATGTTATTTTGGTTTTTTAACAACATTGTAATATAAATTTAAATGTCATGTGAATATAATCAGAACAGCAACATCACGAACATGATAGCTGCCATCATTCTTGGTTATTTTACAAACAATAGCTCTTTCATTAGGCCACAGCAGCCTAATAACAAGTTGGTCCCCCTTTTCCCTCATAACTGCCTGCATTTGTCAGGATGTGTACTCAACAAGGTTAAAAAACAGAATGCATATGCTGACCTATGTAGACTTTTATATCCTATCCCATTTAGTAGAAAACATTTTGTGGTAACCAGTCCATTGCGAGGCACAGTCACATATTTATGTGGAGACTCGGCACCAGTTGAGCTAGTCTGCATCTTCTCCTGTAGTCTGGGTGATAAATGAATGCTAGCAAAAGACACCTGTTCAGCAGATACCAGTGTGTAGCCAGGAATATGGTTTGATTGATTTTAAATGAAACAAAGTGTTTACCTTATCTTATCTATCTATATCCAAAACACCCACAATTTTGAGAGACAACCAATCACAAACCATAAAAATTACCATTAGAATAATGCTCATAAATATTTCTGTACAAATAAAAAAAAATACAATTTTCAACAGAGTGAATCCTGATAGTGCTGGCTCCATCCCACACCACTCCTACCCAATCCTCTTGACACCTCTGATGGTACAGCAGATCCTGAAACAGTAATCGGAATGAAATTAAAAAGGTCCTGGCAAATGCCAGTTTAATACAGCAAAAAGTTTTGTCACTTCTCCGCGATGTGCATCTGGAAATTATGATATTCAGTTGTTCAGCAGCTAAAACAGAATCCCCACTGGAAACATCATTTATAAGATCATCATATCTTTCAAAACTTTCAATGTAGTATCTTGCTGTGGTCCATGTAGTGGATGAAAATGTGGTGGAGACTCCTACAGTCGTTGGTTTATAGTCCAACAATCAAAACTACACAAGTGTAGCTATTTGCAAAGGAGAGGAGACAATGGAATTCAATGAATATTTTAGACTTTATTCTTTAAATTCTTTAAATGGTTAACGTCTTGATTCCTAAAACTTACTCACCAGTATACAAAATATTTTTACAACATTTATTTATATTAACTTTTACCAAGCAGTAAATTCACAAGAAAGACAGAAAGATTAACGCAGTCAATGAAGGTGCCTCAATAAAACACAATTCCAAAGTGAGACAATCACCATCAGCTAAACATGACTAATGGTTTTGTTCAGGAATATTTGGTCAGTGCTTATTGGGGCAGCAGTTCAAGGGTGGATATCCCAAGTGCCGAAAACTCCCTGATCTTAAAAGGGGTGCCAGCTACTCCACTAAACACAAAATAAAATCTTTTCAGAAGTTCTCGTCAGTATAGTTGGCTGGCTCTTTTTAAAAGAGTATTAATTTAATTGGAGGGATCAGCATTTGCAGAAACCATGACTGCTTAAGTGCAACAACTATCAAAAATATAAATGAGGCAGCTAAATCATTGCTGCCATTAAAAGTGTTAGATAAAGTAAGGCAAAAGCACTATAAACTGTTTTCCTTACCTGAAAAGTCACAGCACAAAAAGATCAAGTAGTTACTTTATATTCATTAATCATGTAGCAGGATAGTGGCAACATGTTCTATGTGGATTAACACTGCAAGTAAGAAATTTCACTGTACTCTGTACACATGACAATGATCCACTTTAATAAAAAGATAGGCGTTTGTGTGTTCATTCAGTTGCAATGACTTATTCCAACAGATGACACATCAAACTTTAGTAGTAAAATGTTTTATACTTGTCATTCCAACAGATCGCACACCACAAACATTAACATTGCTTTCATAAATCCCATACCAAATAGGTTACAACACAGATATATGCATTGTATTTTTCATTACAACAGATGGTACTAAAAATGTGATGCACCATTTGCTGGAATGACAAATGCAAAACATTTTATTAATACATGCATTATAAAATACATTCCAATAGATGGTGCACTGCAAACATTAAATGCTGAAATCTACGTTGATTACTTAGATTTCAACCTGTCTTAGACAAGTAGCACAGCTAATCAACCTAGAAATGTTATCAGAGTGAAATCATAGCAACTTGATTAAATTAGGTAAAGCCAAGGAAGACAAAATGTTGAAATTAACCTGTTTGGATATGTTAAGGGTCTAATTTTCATTCTAACATTTCCAATGCTGCAACAGATTTTAACATAGAGGCGAATGGTTGCTGGGGGCCAAGGTGGAAGCCTATTAGTCGTGCTCAAATCTAGCGGTTTCAAAATGCAGAATGTAAAATATTTAGCACACGTGTAACTGATCATATGAAGAGTCAGATTAATAATTGAGGAACAGGCTGAAAAGGAATCCCATAGAAGACTGCCTTTAAGGAGATAAGACTGTGTACCACTAAATTAAATCTTTTCAGGATTCAGTGTTGGTTGCAACATGCAACAATGCTAGATGTTCCTTATTAAACGTAAAGACAAAGACAAACAGTATGATTGCAATGACAGGTAGAGCTAATGACTAAAACAAGCACTATGGTACTCTCTGAATAAATGTTAGGTAACCCACTTCTCAAGTCTGACAACAATTGCGTAGAATTCATGATATAACTTATAACATGCCCAGTTCATAAAATGGTGCTCATGTGATTCATATGTCAGACCCGATAATTTAGATACACAGTCAGCAGGTTATTTACTAAATCATTAATCATGAACTTAAAACAGATATATTTAATGTTATGAAAAAATCAAAGATTTAACAGATGATGCACATGCAATATTTTTCAGCATGTGCTCTGAAAAGTGAAGTGCACTCACTATGGCTTAACTGGCCCACAGTGTTGTGCAGAGATGATGAAGTGGAAAGTTTAAACTTTTCTACTCTTCAGTACAAAAAAAGAGCTGCTGAGCTCCATGTAACATTTTGCAGTTTCTGTAAAAATTGATTGTTTATACAACAAAACTTTTCACTAATCTATTTACTAAACATACTAGGAAAACATGGAGAACACTATTGCCAAGAGAGGTAGCAGATTCATGTCATTCATGTCTGCATTGTGGAACGAAATAAACCCTTGACCCCCTCCAGCTTCTTTTAATTATACAGTACAATAACTGCATATGAATTGATTTCCGTGTTGCTATAAAAATTCCAAAAAAAGTATCTTGTGACCTTTGCCATTAAGAGCAAATACATTAACAATACAGAATAAAATACACAAACATGAGCACACGCACGCACGCACGCACACACACACACACACAAATACAGTAAATAAGCATCAGTCCCATGTCGGCTAATTCAGTTCAATGCAAGTGTTGAAGACATTTAAGGTTGTAATTTACCTACTAAGCAGGTACGCCGGTCTTTGGTATGTTTAATGGTTAAAATTATTTTAAAGATTAATAATTCTAGTAATCGTGAGAAAACTCAAGGGGAACAGAAAAAAGAAAATGAGTGAACCTAAAATGAATAAGACAAAGACGCGAGACTGGGAAAGCAACCAATGAGTAAGATAAAACATAACAGAAAGTAAATGAGATTTCATCCATACGACAGAAAATCTTGAACTTCAAAGACCATATTAAAAAGATCTAAAATGCACTTGTGCTTATTTGTAAATTTATATCTGAATGCAAAACACACCCCACCTACACTTTCATCTCTTACAGTATGAAAGATGACTACATTTATGGCCACCTCCATAAAGCTCCTTCACACACTGTACCTTAGAATGAAATAAGAAATAATAAATCACTTGACTGAGAGACAGGCAAACATGATACACACAGTAGCTCAGTCCTTAGGGGCACTATTATTAATGATTTGATTCTTACAGTAAGTAGTTCCCCCTCCCCCATTCACCCTTCTGCCCAGAACATCTGCAGAAAGAAGGTTTAACCCTCTGTACGCTGTGAAGTCTTCACATAAAAATGAGTTCATTCCTGGAATCCTTAGCATTTCTTTCCTTAAAGCTGGCATGCTTTTTTTCTACTGAGGGAATTTGTCTTTAGCCATTCCAAAAGTTTATTTTGGCTGCAGCAACTGACCGCAAAATAGAAACTTCAACTCATTTTTCAGCGAACATAGGACTTCTTGCGCCGACATAAAACTTCACACTTCACCAACCAGCTCTACCCATTGCTTATAGATTTTCTGTCAGTTCCACTTTACCAAAGAAAACACAAAGTTCACCCCTGAACTATAAATATTGACACTTTTAACCTCATGTGTTAATTTACAAGGATGTCTCCTCAGCAAGTGCTTAAGTGTAATGGATCCAGAAGACCATGGTCAACATTCACGGTTCAAGTTAAGGCTTTCCTTATCTCTCTTCTCCGTTGCCATTCAAAAAAAATGCAGCCTAGCCTGAGACCTTAGGGTATAGTCAAAGATTTACTCTTTATTATATCAACAAGATGTAATATTATGCAAATCCTTCATTACCTTGAACTTTATATCATTCCAATTACTCTAGTCATGGGCAGGGTTTAGATCCAAGAACAAAACTTAGTAATATCCCAAGTTCCAACATGTATTTTTTTTTTTTTAAACAAAACAAAGAGGGAGAGTTCAATATTGCCATTACTCATCAAAGACAGAGGAGCCTTAATAAACCCCAAGTACAAAACTTCTAGACTAAATGCATAACGCAAATGATTAACTGACATCGATGACTGCTTAACAAAATAATTTTAGCACACAACTCCAAAGGACCACTGGAACACTAGCTTCCTGTCCGATTAAAATGCTTTTGGACCCTGCAATCCTCATAGATATCTTTGAGATCAAATAGCCAAGCATTTTTATAAATACCATGCTTATATCATAAAATCCTCAAAAGTGTACTTTTAAAGCTTTCCAAAAATCTTCTAGCTTACTTCATAGTTGTTAGCCTCACTGCCCTCCTCCACCACAGTGTGATGAATTTCTGTAGCTTCTTTGGTCTGATCTGTGAAAACCAAAACGATTAACCTCTTCTTCAGTGCTTTGAAAAATCCAACATTTTCATCTTTAAATCTTCATCTCTTCACTAGTCCTCTAAACTACCACTTCCTTACTCAGCAGACTGCTCTATAAAACTGCCAATTTTTCAGTGCTTTGAATTCCAACATTTTCATTTTTAATCTTCATGTCTTCAATACTCCTCTAAAGTGCTATTTTCTCTCTCAGTGGACTGCTCTGTAAAGCTGGCAATATATGATCCTTATTCTCAATGCACACATAATCGTCAGCATCAGAGAGCCTAGTCATCTAAAACATTGGCATTCATTTATCTCCAGCATGCTTGATCCTGCATCATATGTAACCGTTCTGTTTTTGTTCCTAATATGCTACTCTTCATATTAGGGGTGGGCGGTATGACCAAAATTCTATATCACGGTATTTTTCTAAATTATCCCGGTTTCACGGTATTGGACGGTATTTTTTTCCCCATGCATGAGTGAATGTTAACCACATTTTCCACTGCAATTACTGCAGTAGACTGGCTAAGAATAACCTATTCCACGGTTATGAGAATTGTACATTGTACAAAAAAACATTTTAATGTGCACACAAGTATTAATACAGGTTTGCATGGCCCCATAAAGTGATAGTGACACTAATGAAGAGAAGGAATCACATTGCATGACAGTTGCAGTCAAAATATAGAACCTTTTTATTGAACAAATTTTGCAAAATCTTAAACTATGATTTTGACAACATATTTTCAACCATCCAAAGAGGCATTTAGACTTTGTACCATCATTTAGGCAAACTGCATTAATATGGACCTTACTTCAAGCTAAGCTATATACATAAATAAAATAACTGCAACTTGCATTTACTGTATAATGCTATCTGTGGTATAGCCCTACGGAAGTGCATTAGGGCCACGGTGAAGAAAAAAAAAAATACAGTAAAGAGGGAAGAAAAAAAAAAAAAAAAAACTTCCGGTATACATCAAGAATAAAGTCGACATGCTGACTTTATTCTCAACATTTCCACTTTAATTTTGACGCTTATGTCAAGATTAAAGTCGACATTTCCACTTTATTTTCATAGTTTACTTCATAATTAAAGTAGAATGTCATAAACTAAACTTCATCCTAAAATCAATGTTTAATTTACTCGATTTTCTCAAACCCCGTCATAAGTTAATGCAGCACATTAAATGCTTTGTGTTGTGTTCCCTGACCCAGTTGTTAATCACTATGCTTCTTAAACGGACTTCCTCCGCACTAAGAGGAGGCAGCAATCACCGCACAGAATCCATTCATTTCATGGTATTCCTGCTCTCTAAAAATTTAGAATGCTAAGATAAATACTTGATATCATTTTCATGCATTAAAGCAGGTATTAAACAAGCACGGTAGTGAGGCGGTAGTGCTGCTCCCTGGCAGTAAGGGGTCCCCAGGTGTACGTTCAGTGTAGAGACCTTTATGGCAGGTGTGACGAGGCTCCAAAAAACTGGATGTATGAATGGGTATCGCACAGGTTTAACTTAAATATTGTGTAAATGTTGGGTTTGTGATCTGGTGGTCGGAGACACGAACACAGAATTTAATGCATGATCTTCTGAGCAGACTTTCTTTATTGCATGCGTGCTGTCTGCCTGACGTACCAAAACCCCAGTTCCTATCCTTCCTTTTACTTTCTCCACATAACCAATCACCACACGATAAATGTCTTTGTGAAATTGAAACTAGTTATAAACTTAGCCCACGGAGTGTTCAGAACTTTAAAAATATCTTCGCTATACATGTTTAATTATGCCATCTATTCAGGGTTGCGCCCATCCCAGCAAACATTGTGTGCAAGGCAGGAGAAAATCCTGAACGAGTCGCCAGCACATCGCAGGGTGAATACGAGCAACACATACACTAGCAGGGTCAATATAGCATAACAAAATCCCACATCCTACATGACTTTGAAAGGAAACTGAAGCACGCCGAGTAAACCCACCAGAAACAAATGCAAATTCAAAGCAGGGAACACCCAGGATCCCTTTAATGCAAGGCAGCAGTGTAACCTCCATGATTAATACATGCTTTAATGCATTTCATCATGAAAATGATATCAAGTATTTATCTTAGCATTCTAAATGTTCTGAGAGCAGGAATATCATGAAGTGAATGTATTCTGTGCGGCGATCGCTGCGGGTGCCTCCTCAGTACAAGAGGAAGTCAGTTTAAGAAGCACGTACTCGATTTAACATGGCTCGGGGAACACTTAACACAAAACATTTAATGTGCTATATAACTTATGACAGGGTTTGAGAACATCTAGTAAATTAAATATTCATTTTACGACGTTCTACTTTAATGGCAAATTACGAGAATAAAGTCAACATGTCAACTTTAATCTTGACATAAACGGCGAGAATAAAGTAGAAATGTCGAGAATAAAGTCAACATGTCGTCACACTATTACACAGTACCCAGGTACATTACACAGTATTGAAAACAAATAAAACAAGTACAACTTGGCTTGCAGTATTATCCAGTAGTATAGAAACAGTATTTACACATTTGAACATAATGGTCCACCTTTTAAAACCAAAGCATCTCCAGATAACGGACGCAACTCCTTTTTTTTGGCAAAAGTTATTCTGTGTCATCATGTTCAACTTTATCGTCTGCTACAGCTTCAGTTTCGGAATGTTCTCTGTCCATTTTCAGAGTACAATACCTACACTTCCACTACCTATTTAGCGGTGTAGCAGTGAAAAAGAGCCCCCGTGCAACACCACTGTGATTAGCGGTGTAGCAGTGAAAAAGGTCCCCACGTGAACAGTTTCCCGCTGCGTCACGTTCCGAACGTCGTTTAGGCAATTTAAACCGGTGTTGCGGTATAACAAAAATCCATATCATAACAAAAATAAAAAACGGTTTTCAGTAAGAACCGGTATACCGCCCAACACTACTTCATATCATCCAAGTATATTAACTGTAGCCTTCCCTTGATATACTGTACTTTTCCAGTGATAGCTTAATTTTCAAGCCTTTCTCACCTCATGTCCAAAAATGTCAAGCTGTCTGTGTTCAGTTGTTATCACCAGCTTTCTTTCAGATCCAGCATTAACAAGCACTTCTTTATTTCTCATGTGTGCAGTCCAAGGTATATTAAGTACACGTCCAAGAAACCATACTTCAACTGCTTCAATGTATGTCCACATGGTTTTCGATATTGTACATGTCTCATCTCACATCTATAAAGCATTACCAACCAGATACAACTTTTCAGGATCCTAAGTCTCATTTCCATGCTTATTTGTCGTGATGTAAGCAGTCTATTCTTTAGAAAAGCTGTTTTGACCATCACAATTCTCCTCTCAAACTCCTGTTCACACCTACCATCCCATGTAGTATTGGATCTCAGTGAAAATTAGGTGCAGACCCCGTGGTGTCAAAATATAAATAAACTAGACAAAGAGTCCGTTTCGACAACGTAAGATGAAACGGGCACGAGTTTCTGTCAGCAGTGTATGAAGAACAAATGATAAGTAACGAAGAAGTTGTTTTGTAATGATTGTAGTCCGCTTTACTCATTACTGTACAGGCTTGTACTGTTTGTTGATGAATTTTCCAGGCCTATAGTATAATATTGAATGATGAATGTTCCAGTACAATATGGAATAGTAATAAGTATAAGCACCACAAACCTGATACAGGTGTATTGAATGAATGCGTAATTGAATCAGAATGTGTAATTAGGCCTCAAGCTGTAGTCGAAATCGCCTTTCAGGCCTCTAGAGCTTTAATCGAAGTCGCCTTTCTCTTTGAATTTTTGCGGCCATAAATCCGCCGCCTGCCGCAAAAGGTTTTTCGGGCAGCTGCACAGAAGGCGACTGCGCATTCGGCTTCAGACGTGCGCAGAAGGCGACTGCGCATTCGGCTTCGGACAGACGTGAGTGAGTAAGTGAGGAGGCAGGCGAATTATGTATTAAGATACAATTACAAAAGGATAGGAAAGGATAAGAAGAAATAAGGTAGAATACAAACATTCAACATAAAGACCTTAATTGCACATGAAACACTATTGCACAAGATGTCATCTATTGCACTGCTGCATTTGAGGTGATTAGGAGGCATTCGGCATTGCCCTAATAGCAACAGGGTAGAAACTGTTATTCAGTCTATTAGTCATTGTTTTGATGCTCCTATATCTTTTGCCTGATGGCAACAGTTAGAACATGTCATGAGTGGGGTGTGAGGAGTCTTTTAAGATGTTTTCCACTTTCCTGAGGCAGCAAAAGATGTGCAGTTCATCCAGAGATGGTAAAGAACAGCCAATGATCTGCTGGGCAGTCTTTATGATCTGCTGAAGTGTTTTCCTCTGCACGGTTGTGCAGCTGGAAAACCACCCGAAGAGGAAATAGCACAGGATAAGCTCAATAGAGCAGTGATAGAAGGACTAAGCAGTTTTTGGGGGATGTTATTTTTCCTGAGGTCTCTCAGGAAATAAAGTCTCTGCTGAGCCTTCTTTGTCAGCTCAGCTGTGTTCACACCCCAGGACAGGTCTTCCATGATGTGGACTCCCAGGAAGTGGAAGTCTGACACCCTCTCCACACAGGTCAGTTTTCTTTTTCCTGAAATCCACAGCGAGCTCCTTGGTCTTAATTGTGTTCAGGAGCAGGTTGTTGTAATAATAATAATAATTCTTTGCATTTATATAGCACTTTTCTCACTACTCAAAGCGCTCAGCAATTGCAGGTTATAAGGGCCTTGCTCAAGGGTCCAACAGAGCAGAGTACCTTTTGACATTTACAGGATTCGAACCGGCAACCTTCCGATTGCCAGTGCAGATCCCTAGCCTCAGAGCCACCACTCCGCCTGTTGTCAGTGCACCATGCTGTCAGCCACTCCACTTCATCCCTGTAGGCGGACTGATCGTCCCCAGAGATGAGCCCCACCATGGTGGTGTCGTCTGCAAATTTAATTTATTAAATGAAGTTTACTTATTAATATTTTGTCCTCCTAAAACTGGCTTCTTGAAATGCTGAGTGATTTTTGATATTGATAATCAGAAAGCGTTTAACAAAGAAGACAAGCAAGTCCTTCTGTACTAATATACAATATTCAACAACATTCTCAACACAAATACAACATGTCGCATGAAATTCCTTTCCACAAAACCATTCTGGTCATCTGATAACTCTACTCTTGGTTTCGTTCTTATTCTCAGAAACCATACATAAAATTATTTTCATCACATGGCTCAACAAGCTAAATATTCTATGCATTTCACATTCAGATGTTCCAGTCTTTTCTTGCAGTGACACAAATGGATCTGCTTAAGTCATCTGGGATATACCCGGTGTTATATATGTCAAGTTACTAATTTCATATTCTTTTTTCAAAGACTATCATTTCCACTTCAACTTTATCCACTACTATTGCTTTCCCTTTTTCATTCTTTTCAGAGCAAGTCTGATTTTTTTTTTCCCCCATTATGATCTTGGTCTTCCATGACAATCCATATTATGACACGCTATATAAAATAGTACATAAAAATAATGCGCATCATAAAAATGCACTGTATAAAATGAATACAGAATCCGATTAGGAGCAGCTCCATGATGCTTAGATCTCAGCTCAGTTCCCCTCTTGTGTGTCTCCTGTTTGCATGGCATCAGAAATAGACCTGTGCCTTAAATAGCATCCATTCCTGCCTTGATGAGCACAAAACACAACATGATCCTGATTCAGAAAAAGCAGGCTTAAAATTACACAATGCAGTTACTTGTTTTTAATGAAATATCAGCAGCTCAGTATATTAGAATTGTTCATTTCAAAGACCTCCCAAATAAAAGCTGCAGCCAAACACATGACAACAAGCTTGATTTTCCATACCTCAAAACAGCCATTTAATGATTTAAAGAAAAAAAAAAACATTTCTTTCACATTCTGATGTATAAGACTAGCACACGGTACAAATCTAGGGTTTCATGGAAAGATGCATCCAGCTGACCAACAAATAAAGATGAACATCTCTGTTTAATTATAACTATGGAAAAGACGTTTATTCAGGTAATTCAAAAGGCTATACGCGCCTGTAATCAGACAAACTATTTTTATGGATTGGTAACATAAGGATGGTAGGAATCGAGAGAAGAATGGAATTTATGTGACCTTGGTGACTGCAGCACCTGCTAGACAATTTCAAAGGGAAAAAATAATTTGCTTGGAATGCTGGTGAAGGCAAAGAAGATACTAAAAGGGTTAAAAGAATATGAACGGTGAGCCAAAAATGAACACCATGATATGTAGAGTTTGTATTAACGCAAGTTACTGCACTCCATTTTGTTTGCTGCCCCACATGAGGCAAGACTAACCAGAAGCAGGAATTGTAGCCTCTCTCATATCATTAGGCAGAAGCATCAGAAAAGTGGCAAGGAAGGGGGAATCCAATTTACAGGTACCATCGAACAAAAGAAACTTAACACCTACCTCATTCTCTCTACCTTTTTAACTGCTGTTGCTTCATTTATTAATTTCTATGGCCCCTGCCATTCAAAACTAACTGTGTTTAGTGACTTTTAATAGAAAAAGAAAAAAATCTGGGCAGTTTGTCCTTTTCTACTGAAGGTTTTAAAGGATTCCCAGCTCTTCTTTGGTTACTTAATATTAATACAGCAACACTGTGCTCTGTTTTGCAGTTGGATTCATATAGCTCAATTATATTTGTAAAGGTGTCCATGACCACAATCAGGAAGAGCAGAATTTACATTCAAGGCTGAATCGTAATCCTGTCATACCTGTAAATCGCCTTGTAATTGTGCACATTGCAAGTGCCAGAATATAAAGAGAAGGACTTCTTTACTGACATTATAGGAAGGAAAGTGGCTTTCCATCATTTGGGGTTTTATCATTTGAATCAGAAAGTAAAGAAATTTTTAAACATTAATGAAAGTAACTGAACACAATCAAAACAAAAAAAACTTTCCAACATTCCCTAGCCACCCCCTTATGGAATAAAAAGCAACTAGAAATACATTGGTAGGTGCCTATTATGGTGTCAGAAATCATAACCAGAAGAGAAATGGGAGTTAAATTTTCATGCACAAAGTGGTCTAAGAAATGTTCCAAAGTATGTGAAAATAAAACAATGAAATGTTGAAATCAAATTAAGAAAAACCCAGTATGCATAAGATCTGGTGCAAAACCAAGAGCTGAGGGAGACACAAAACAGTTTCACTCCCAGTCCAGATGAGAACACCATGAAAAAAACAAATTGAGTATAATATTTTAGAGGAGGGAAAAAAAAAAAAAAAGAAGAGGGGCAGAGGTTTTACTCCAGGGTTTAAAGGTCATCCACTGAAAGACCTGAAATTTGAATTAAGTCTAAATTGCCCACCTATAAGCAAGAAGCAGGCGAGTAATTGGCAGCTATGCTAAGCTGCCAGGATAGTCTCCAGTCCTTGTAAAAGCCTGTATTGTACTAAGCAGGCTTCATAATGAAATGATAGATTTAGAAGAAATGTCCCATACAATTCAAAAAGGTGAAAGCTGCATAGTCTAGTCTATTTTGAAAAAAAGAAAAAGGATTAAAACAGACTTCATGTAAACTAAAAAAAACCTTTACATTGTGAAAGTTTCTGAACAAGATAAGATCTCCCTCAAAACACAAACAAAATTGGATTTTTTCTCTTGGCTATTGTGGGACGGTAAGGCACTGTAAAGGTTGCATACAGTATTCAAAAATCAAATCAATTCAATGCATTTTTGCAGAGCAAATTAATATATATGGTCACACAGTATACAATTACAAATACAGTACAGTTAAAACAACTCAGAAAAAAACATGCAACACCACAAAACATAGTCCTAGAAATAGACTTTTTTGCATTTCTTTTTGATCATAGTGAAGACAGGAAGGATAATGTCTTACATAATAATAAGACTTTCAGGATAAAAATTAAACTGCCATATACTGTAGCACAGTGAACAATCCTACTTTATGGCTATTCAAACCTAAATTCAGAAAAAAAGTGCCTCTTTCACAAAAGACCCAGAGTCTCAAGTATATCTCACTAAGCGGCACTTTATGAGCTCCGTCACACACAAAGGGGGACAAGTCTGTACTATGCACCTTGGGAATGAGTGGGAGTGCATTTACAGCCAAACCCCTTCACCTTAATAAAGTATCTATCTATCTATCTAACATACACACACACACACACACAATCATTCTGCAGCATTAAAACTGTTCTTGTATAGTCAGAAATTGTGAAATAGTGCACACAATAGCAGAAATTTTTATTAACTTTGTTACAGATAAACGGAGATGCCAGGAACACTTTAGGCATTTGACTACATTTATGGACTAATTTTGTGGATAGCAGTAGCTATTGAGTCTTGGGTTCAAATGCAAACCCTACACAGCCATGTGTCATTTCAACCCTACAACCCCAAACAGTAGCAAACGTGAAGTTGTTTGTGTCCCCTGCAATGTTCTAAAGTCCTTTCCAGGGTGGGTTCCTTTGTTTACACCTGGTGCTGACACAATAAACTTCAACCTCTGTAGCTCTGCACTGTATGTACAGTAGATGAAACCATTTCTTATTGACTTTGCTTACTAGAGTTCAAAATAAGGAGTGAAAGGAAAGATTTTTTTAAAGAAAAGCACAAGTATCAAAAAAGCATCAGCTAAAGCTGACAAAAAAATAAGTGAAATGTGTCTGATAAACAGAACACTTACTGTACATACAGACTCCATTAGAAATCTAAATCTGTACATTATTATAAATAATTACAAAAAGCCTATTCCAAAAGAAACATTGGATTGTTTCAATAAATTCATCAAGGGAGTTGTGCTTTTCATACTAGAGCAATACTGGATTAATAATAGGCTGGAACAGCCAGGATTTCTTCCTTGTCACTTGAACTCCACCAGGGGTTCAGACCATTTGTGTACTGCTGATGCCTTTAGTCAGCACTGATCAGTTTCCAGATAGTTTAAAGACAATGCCGTCAAAAGGCTGTTCTAGGAATGGTGTGAATTCCAGACAAAAATAACAATGGAGTCTAGTGGTCTTATTATAGGACATATGCTGGCTAATCTGCTAACAGCTGAAGTCATAGCAGGGGCAGATTTTTTTTGCCCATCATGATATTAATACATAAGCAATCTCCAAGCTAGACATCAAATGGGAAGAGGGGAGAAAAAAAAACCAACCAAGCAGGGTTGGAAAATATTGCTGTGCAAGTCACCAACAACTTATACAATAGGGGAAATACACCAGGTGTATGCTTCTTTATTAACTGTAATTAAATAGTGAATTTGTCATCTGAAGTTACATAACATTGATGAGACCACACTGGAAGACTTTGTATCTCATGTTATGTGGAAATGCTGTGCATTTTGAAAAACGGTTCCCAGATTGTGTAAATGTAACATCACTGCATACTCTCCATAGTGCCACGACACTGATGAGGGTCTCCACTTAGCATCATTAATTCAGTAGGTGCAGCTCAGATGCTAAGACAGATGAGCAGAATTAGCTAATGGAGAGAAAGTCAATAAGGAGGAATGACACAGCCATCTGCAGCAACCTGAAGTGACAGAGGTGGGTACATGCTGGTGTGTCAACTGGAGAAGGGTCACTGAGCAGACTGGGAGGTAAAGAAAAAATGAGATACACTAGTTAAATTAGATTGTACCTCTGGGATATGCAGAGAGCAATAGGAGCCTCACTACGAATAGGACCATTATCTGGGCCATAAACTGGTTTTGTGATTGATACAGGAATAGTTAATGGAGAAAAATGTAGTGGGACAAAAAGATCATTTAAGCACAACATAGCAGCAACAAATGAGGGCTCACCAGTTTGGGATGTCAGAGTCAGTTAAACTGGAGAAGGACAAGGTGACATTTATTAATTTTCAGTCACTGTACATGAAAATACTGCTTACCAGGGGCCTCATGCATAACGCCGTGTGTAGAATTTCTACTAAAACACGGTATATGGACAAAAGCGGAAATGTTCGTATGCACAAAAAATTCCAGATACATAAATATGTGCTAACGCCAACTTCCACGTTCTTCCGCTACATAAATCCCAATCAGCATGAAAAGTAACGCACGTGCACGCGCCTGCTGCCACTCCCCAGCTCCTCCCAGAATTAAGCCTCTTTGAATATGCAAATCAATATAAATAGCCCTTAAGCTCAGCGTTCTATGAAAAGGCAATGGCAAAAGCACGGGGGAAAATAGAAGAATTTCAGCGACTCCCAAGTGGAGGCAAGGAAAAATGTACTATTTGTTGCTTAAACAGTGGTATAAACAACAAAAGGAAGTTGATCGAGTGACATAACGTGTCGGAAAAACTCGAAAGCTCAAGTTCACAAAGTTGCACAATACTCGAAATAAAAAAAGTTGTCAGATATCAAAGTGACCGTGAAAAGGCAAGTCATAGCCCACCGTCTGAGTGTCATATGGAAGCTTGTTAGGGTACAGAGAAAAGACGGAAAAAAAAAAAAAAATTAGGGACACAGTGGGGAAAAATGCTCAAAATGTCAACTTTAATCTCAAAATCTCCACTTTAATAACAAAATAAACCACGTGATTAAAGTTGAACATCATAAACTTCATCTTAAAATCGTTTAATTTACTAGTTTCTCAAATCCCATCATAACTAAAGTAGCATGTTAAATGCTTTGTTTTACATGTGTTCTACAGTGCATCCGGAAAGTATTCACAGCGCATCACTTTTTCCACATTTTGTTATGTTTCAGCCTTATTCCAAAACGGATTAAATTCATTTTTTCCTCAGAATTCTACACACAACACCCCATAATGACAACATGAAAAAAGTTTACTTGAGGTTTTTGCAAATTTATTAAAAATAAAAAAATTGAGAAAGCACATGTACATAAGTATTCACGGCCTTTGCCATGAAGCTCAAAACTGAGCTCAGGTGCATCCCGTTTCCCCTGATCATCCTTGAGATGTTTCTGCAGCTTAAGTGGAGTCCACCTGTGGTAAATTCAGTTGATTGGATATGATTTGGAAAGGCACACACCTGTCTATATAAGGTCTCACAGTTGACAGTTCATGTCAGAGCACAAACCAAGTATGAAGTCAAAGGAATTGTCTGTAGACCTCCGAGACAGGTTTGTCTCAAGGCACAAATCTGGGAAAGGTTACAGAAAAATTTCTGCTGCTTTGAAGGTCCCAATGAACACAGTGGCCTTCATCATCCATAAGTGGAAGAAGTTCGAAACCACTAGGACTCTTCCTAGAGCTGGCCGGCCATCTAAACTGAGCGATCGGGGGAGAAAGGCCTTAGTCAGGGAGGTGACCAAGAACCTGATGGTCACTCTGTCAGAGCTCCAGAGGTCCTCTGTGGAGAGAGGAGAACCTTCCAGAAGGACAACCATCTCTGCAGCAATCCACCAATCAGGCCTGTATGGTAGAGTGGCCAGACAGAAGCCACTCCTAAGTAAAAGGCACACGGCAGCCCGCCTGGAGTTTGCCAAAAGGCACCTGAAGAACTCTCAGACCATGAGAAAGAAAATTCTCTGGTCTGATGAGACAAAGATTGAACTCTTTGGTGTGAATGCCAGGCGTCACGTTTGGAGGAAACCAGGCACCGCTCATCACCAGGCCAATACCATCCCTACAGTGAAGCATGGTGGTGGCAGCATCACGCTGTGGGGATGTTTTTCAGCAGCAGGGACTGGGAGACTAGTCAGGATAAAGGGAAAGATGACTGCAGCAATGTACAGAGACATCCTGGATGAAAACCTGCTCCAGAGCGCTCTTGACCTCAGACTGGGGCAACGGTTCATCTTTCAGCAGGACAACCACCCTAAGCACACAGCCAAGATATCAAAGGAGTGGCTTCAGGACAACTCTGTGAATGTCCTTGAGTGGCCCAGCCAGAGCCCAGACTTGAATCCGATTGAACATCTCTGGAGAGATCTTAAAATGGCTGTGCACCGACACTTCCCATCCAACCTGATGCAGCTTGAGAGGTGCTGCAAAGAGGAATTGGCAAAACTGGCCAAGGATAGGTGTACCAAGCTTGTGGCATCATATACAAAAAGACTTGAGACTGTAATTGCTGCCAAAGGTGCATTGACAAAGTATTGAGCAAAGGCTGTGAATACTTATGTACATGTGATTTCTCAGTTTTTTTTATTTTTAATAAATTTGCAAAAACCTCAAGTAAACTTTTTTCACTTTGTCATTATGGGGTGTTGTGTGTAGAATTCTGAGGAAAAAAATTAATTTAATCCATTTTGGAATAAGGCTGTAACATAACAAAATGTGGAAAAAGTGATGCGCTGTGAATACTTTCCGGATGCACTGTATGTGCTCTGTGTGTGTGAATCACTACTTGCTTCTTAAACGGGCTCTCTCTTGCTCCGACAGGACACAGAATCCATTACATTCGTGATATTACAGCTCTCTAAATAATTTAAATACTGAGATGTATACTTGATATCATTTCAGTATTCATATCACATCGATTAAAGCAGGGGTAGGCAACGTCGGTCCTGGAGTGCCACAGTATGTGCAGGTTTCTGTTCCAACCCAGTTCCTTAACGAGAACTCAATTATTGCTGATGAAGCACATATTGCTTAAGTGACATTTTAATGCTTCATTTTAGTGGTCTCGCTTGTTAAGGTTCTCCAACCTTAATTGCTTATTTCAATCTTAAACTGCTGCATTCAGTGTTTTAATTGCTCCTTATTAGCAATAAGATGTAAAAGACAAAGCAGCCAGCAGTTCTCCAGCTAGCTTTTTTCCAATTACATCTGTGTGTGTTCATCATGCACGGTTTGATTTAATAAAACACTTAATAGAAAAATGTGACAGACTGAAAATGATCTGTTTTAGGCTTCAAATCATTTGGATGATATCCTTGGAAAGGAAAAAAATCTACGATATAAAAGCCTTACATTGCACAGACTAACAAGCCATAAAATTAAATAAGGTCTGAGATTGGCAATGATTGGTTTCTAATTAAGCAATTGGGTTGGAATGAAAACCTGTAGCCACTGCGGCTCTCCAGGACCGACATTGCCTACCCCTGTTTTACATCTTATTGCTAATAAGGAGCAATTAAAACACTGAATGCAGCAGTTTAAGATTGAAATAAGCAATTAAGGTTGGAGAACCTTAACAAGCGAGACCACTAAAATGAAGCATTAAAATGTCACTTAAGCAATATGTGCTTCATCAGCAATAATTGAGTTCTCGTTAAGGAACTGGGTTGGAACAAAAACCTGCACATACTGTGGCACTACTCCAGGACCGACGTTGCCCACCCCTGGATTAAAGCATGTATTAAACATGGAAACACGGTGGCGCAGTGATAGTGATGAACTGGCGTCCCATCCAGAGATTGTTCCTGCCGCACGCAAAATGCTTGCTGCGTCATGCGTGACCTTTGATGAAATAATTTATTGCAGCAGCACTGTCTCTCTCAAACGTACTAACCCCAAGTTCTTGTCCCTCCTTGTCTTTCTCCAAACTACCCAATCGCCACACAATCAGCTTAGTAACAGACATTAAGCAATCTGTAAACTTAGAACTCCGATTCTTCAAAACTTTTAAGGAACACTGAAATATCTTCGTAGTACATGTTTAATTATTCTATTCATCTATCCTTGCAGTGTCACGCCAGCCCCAGCTGAATACAGCGCGACGCAGGAACAATCCCTGAACGGGGCACCAGCTCCTTGCTAGCGCTGCAACACAGTGTCCTCACATGTTTAATTATTAAAAGATATAAATTTAAATGATATTAACATCTTATCTGTACAATGTAATAAACACTTTTGAAGCATTTCATCTTAAAAATGACATCATATGTAAATACGCGCTTTATAAAGTGGTGCAGGTTGTTTACAGTGATGTAATTGTACTGAAGTACAAACAGTTCTACAAGGACAACTTGATGGACTGATTGATTGCATTTACAGTTCTTGGGATGAAACTGTTTCTGAAACGCAAGGTCAGTACAGGATAGGCTCTGAAGCGTTTGCCGTATGGAAGTAGTTAAATAGACAGCATGGTGGAGGCCGAGTGTGCTTGATGTTGTATACCGATAATTCTCTTTCTGATCAGCTGCTGTAGAGTTGCGATTCCACACTCAGATACAGTGATGTAAATACTCCGAGTGGTGAAGTGAGAGTCATATGGAAAAAGATGAACCGCTGTGGCAACCCCTAACGGGAACAGCTGAAAGAAGAAGGTGGTGCAGTGAGAGTAACAACGCTAAAGCAGCTATGGTATTTGGAATACAGTAATCCCTCGCTATATCGCGCTTCGTCTTTCGCGGCTTCACTCTATCGCGGATTTTATATGTAAGCATATGTAAATATATATCGCGGATTTTTTGCTGCTTCGCGGATTTCTGCGGACAATGGGTCTTTTAATTTCTGGTACATGCTTCCTCAGTTGGTTTGTCCAGTTGATTTCATACAAGGGACGCTATTGGCAGATGGCTGAGAAGCTACCCAATCAGAGCATGTATTACGTATTAAACTCCTCAAATATATTGTGAGCACAGGGGCTGTTCACACCACTAGAAGATACGGCCACTCCTCAAAAAACACTGAAAGATTACCTTCACATTGCTCTCTTCCTTGCTGGGCTTAAATGTGGCTGTTTTGTCAAGCGATATGCTTCCTGCATGGTGCTTCGCATACTTAAAAGCTCGAACGGCACGTATTGATTTTTAATTGTTTGTTTTTCTCTGTCTCTCTCTGACATTCTGTGCTCCTGATGGGAGGGGGTGTGAGCAGTGGGGTGGCTGTTCGCACCACTAGACGATACGGACGCTCCTCTAAAAAAATGCTGAAAGGCTACCTTAACATTGCTCCCTTCCTAGCAGCTGCGTTGTCTGGCGGTGCTTCGCATACTTAAAAGCCAAACAGCCCTATTGATTTCTGATAGACAGAAAAAAGCAAACAATCTCTCTGACATTATCTGCTCCTGACAGGCACTCCTTTGAAGAGGAAGATATGTTTGCATTCTTTTAATTGTGAGACGGAACTGTCATCTCTGTCTTGTCATGGAGCACAGTTTAAACTTTTGAAAAAGAGACAAATGTTTGTTTGCAGTGTTTGAATAACATTCCTGTCTCTGTACAACCTCCTGTGTTTCTGTGCAAATCTGTGACCAAAGCATGACAATATAAAAATAACCATATAAACATATGGTTTCTACTTCGCGGATTTTCACCTTTCGCGGGGGGGTCTGGAACGCAACCCCCACGATAGAGGAGGGATTACTGTAGTTTGGCCATTCCATGGACCATTATGTTGTTACAGGTTAATTAAAATCAGATGCCTTAAACTAATAAATAATATGCGGTTAATTTCAGTGTATATGATAAAGCCGCGTCAGGGATGTGGATCTAAAAAAAGAAAGGGAAACCACACAAACAAAAGCACTGCTTTGCAAAACCGAGCGGAGAACGCCAGGGTTTGAGCTAGCGTGAAAATGTGCGTGGCTTTACGCCAAGTTTAGGTTTTATACATCGCGATTTGAGTGTGGAAATGGGAATATTTTTGTGTGTACGCACCATTTATACATGAGGCTCCAGGAAAGGATAAAAGCAACCTAATGATGAGATTTTTCAGCAAACACAAATCAACAACCAAGTGGCATCGAAAAATATGCAGATAAAACTTGGCAAGGCAGGACACTACATTCTTAGGATGACGAGAGTAGACCCATTTGAAATGGGTTAAACAGAAAGTGCAAAATTACAAACATTTTCACTCCAGAACATATGTCATGACTGTCAGGTAAAGTATTTAAATCATGTGGTATGGAGAAAAGAAACAAAAAAAAAAAAAAAAAAAGATGCATTGCTAAATATTAACCCTAACAACTTGGTGAGTTGGGATATAAGAACAATCTAAAGTAAGCAGGAAAAGTGAAGAGAGACTGTTTTTCTTTTAGGGCATGCAGGTTAGGTGGACTATTGATGTTAAATTGGCCCCGTGTTAGATGAGTGTGCCTTGCACCCGATGTCTGCTGGGATAGGCTCTAGCATTCACACAACCATGCTCAGGATAAAGTGGGATAAAAAAAAATATACAGATGGGTTTTTCCACCCCATCTCATAAGCCTTAAGGATGACATAAAAACAGAAATGGAGGCATACTATTACTACTTAAAAGAGTGGAATTAGATTACAAACATTCAATTGTAATGGGGATAATTATGATCTAGTTGCTTTAGACTATCACAGATGCTAACAGTGAAAGAATTCACACACACACACAGAAAGCTGCACTAGACTTCCCCTTGTATGTCAGCTGACAGCCAAAAAAAAAAAGATATGTGAAACTGTAGCAGATAAAGCATTTGGATATCATATGAAGGATCTCTGCTTCATCAGATTTGCCACCATCTGTGACACACAATATTTAGTTGTACTTGCCCAAGGGTATAAATATTTTTTTAAATTATGCAAACAATGTTTTTATTATGCACAAGAAACTTTGAAATCTATTGCTATCATAAAAACAAAATGAAAAGCATGATGTGGTTATCACCACCCATCAGTGGGCAGGATATGACCTTAGCAGGCTGCGTAGGTAGCAATCACACATAGTGATCTTTTTTGACTGGTAGACCTTCTGAAATCCTTTTTCTTGAATTCTTCTTTGAATAGGTGTGAAAAAAATAACTTCATACAAAACTATTTTGTTTCAGCAAATAAACATCAGTCCTGAGCTGTGCCATCTTTTAGAGTGGTTGCCAGTGCTGATTTATACTTGAAATTCTAGAGAATTGTGCATCTACTCAGCCCATTCCATCTTCTACTGCTGTAGCTCACAGTTAGGTGTATTAGAAACAAGATTTTTTTTTTTTTAGGTTTAGCTATAAAAATTAAAACTTCCAAAAAAAGGTTGCAGCAATTGTAATCAACATGTCAGTCAGTAGGCTGGGTAGGCCTACTTCCTTCTCTTAATTACTTCCATTCTGCTGACAAACCAAACTCATGAGCAACTTTTCCCTCTGGGCACGAACACTTTTTGTCTGAAATCACTGTCATTAAAGGAAGGGGTAGCACTTTGAAGGGTAAGAAAGTGTACTTCAAAATAAGTAATTATTTTGTGTATTGATTTCACAAATATCTAAAATTTGTGATGTTATGAATCCTCCCCTATTTGATACCATACATTTATTTGCTTGTTACAACAGAGAATTTTTAATGTTTACATGTCACCCTCCTTTAATAAAAAGTGCCAAAAATTAAGAGAATTGTGGATTAGGAGGCAGGGTTGTGGTGAAGACTAGAGCCACCTAAGATGAGTCATTCTATCGAGCCTTACCCTACTGCTTGGTTTTCAAAAAGGGCAACAGCAGTAATTGGACAGTCAGTTTAACAGAATATTCCAGTTTGTTTCTCACCATGGCCAAGAGTGCTTGAGGTAAATAGTCGTGGATACAGAATAAGACAGTCCATACAATGCAGCACAGACTGACCCAGTCCTTCTACTGATGGTCCACATTACAACTTTCATCATCTTGTCAATGGCTGGCATTAATGAGTCTTTGATACAGATGTCAGTTATTAAAATGTGAAATCCACTAATGTACACCTCCTACTTCTGTGGCTGCTTTCAGTCCAACCACTGCTCAAAGAAATTTGACTTCTTGAATGACAGTCGGATCAAAAATGAGCCATTTCATTTCATGAGCCAACCATAAGAAAGCAATACCATCTAGGAACCTTCCAGATAATGTAATTTTTCCATCCAGTAACTCGCTCATTACTGGGCTGGCAAGATTTTCTTTTTTTTGTTCTTTGCCTTATTCAATTTCTTGTATTAGGAATTTGTTAGTTTTCGCATACCCCTTGGGGTCATAGCACAGGGTCAGCAATTGTACAACGCCCCTGGAGCAATTTCAGGTTAGGGGTCTTGCTCAAGGGCCAGGCAGAGTAGGATCTCTTTTTGGCAGTGACAGGGATTCGAACCGGCAACCTTTGGGATACCAGCACAGATCCTTAGCCGGAGAGTCACTTATTGTATGGCTACTATGTGTTTAGATTTGGCCCATTCTACTGATATCCACTAGTTACCACTCACATACCAAAACACATAATATTTTAGGATTAAAGGATATGTCACATTAGGCAACTTTTCCACAGATTTTCAGTCGTAACCTACATTTACATAATCCTGGCTAGTTGGTGGTATGCTCCCGAGAAATGTATCACTGAATGAGACAATCAATAACTGAGACAACTGATCTATGACTGGAAAAAAAAATTAACCTTCAAGTTTCTCTTCAGTCAGAGTGGCATGCTCTTTGCATGCAAGAGTTAAGATCCAATGAGCATTCAGCTGGAAGTACAAGACGTAACGACAAGAAATAAGGAACTTGCGCTTCTATTCTGCTTGAGAGGCTCACAACACACTGATCAGTTGAATTTCACATAACAGAAAAAAAAACTGAAAAGGACAGGGAATGCTGTTGAACTTTCTGTAGCTGTTAGCATATTATTGCCTATCCAAAAAAAAAAAAAAAAGGCTGCTGGAAGATCGACGTTCAGATGGTAAAATGGGCTGCAATTTCAGTCATGGAATTTGAAATGGTGCAGTGATGAGATACCCCTGCACAAAAAGTCTCATAAACTTGACTTAACTGGTGCCTCAAAACTTACCCAATGAAATAGGTGGCCTGATGTGACAGAGGTAAGACACTCAGAAAAATGAGCGATGGATCTCAAAGTTTAGAAATAGCAAAAATGGCTTTTCAAAAATAAAGTCTTTTTGAATCACAAGATTTTTTTACCCAATGTGAATAACTGGGTTTTTGTCGGTCAAGCAGACAATAAATAAATATATTCTAATTATTCATACTTCTCCCCCATATGGTTTTCAATTGTGTCTGCCAGACTTCCTGCTCACTAACAAGTAACCAAGCACATAAGTACAAAGTCGGAAATGGCAGCTCAGAAATAAATCTATCTAAAGCATGGGAAGTCCAGGAATGATTAATTTCCTTCATGTACTTTGTATTCATTTTCAAACAAGACAGGGCCAAGCTGGACTAGGAGTTTTCACACAAGGCGCACACACACACAAAAAAAAAGGGGGGGGACAGCAAATTAATTTCCATCCACTTTATGCACATTATCAAGGCAACTGCCATCTCGGCCTGTAATTTGGCATTTGGCAGGCATTGCTTAAGGGTGGGTGGGGTCTCTTCAGCATCATGACATCAGCCAAATAACTGTGCCAGATAGCATCACCAGCATGAATGGATCACAGCTCGACATCCCCTTTCCAGAAGCTGAACTGAGAGCAAGTTTATTTTTTATTTATATCCCAACATGTTGCAGACTGATCCTTGCTTGTGCTTTGAATAGGTCAGGCAAAACGAACAGCAGGATTCCTGCTCAAAACAAAACCCAGTGCTTCTCATGCCAGCTAATCAATTTGAAGAGATTGCCTTTAGTCTTCACATAATAAGATTAACATGATTAGCGGCGCTGCTTATACACACGAACTATGCCATGTCTGACTTCAGTGCAGTCACCTGGAAATAAGATAGAGGCGTGATGTTTGACTGCTTCTGGTCAGAATAATAAAAAGGAGTCTCTCTGAAGTCAAAAGCCTCTCTTGCAGTTGGTGGGCGCACAGCCTCAACTCTGGCAAAGGGTTATGGCACAGCAATACTGACCAGGCTAATTGACAAACTCTTAATGAGACAGACAGACACACACATACACACACAGATTGAACACAAATATTCTAATTGACGGCTGCTTTATTCAGCAGCATTTCTCAAGTCAAGTCAATTTAACTTGGCACATGGGCAAATTTCAAACACACACACTTCCTCAAAAATATATATGTGCAATACTAAGAATTGAAGGGATATATGAAACAGCTGAAATTACAGAATATCGTATTCAACAAAACTAAATGACCAGAACTTTGTTTTTTTATGCATATATATATATATATATATATATATATATATATGATTTAAATTATATAAATGCTTTTAAGATGAAGTTTATGATGTTCTACTTTAACACTAGAATTACCAGAGCCTACGAAAAAACTCATAAATCCGTCCCACCTTAAATAGCGTCTTAAATCCGTTTGCACCTCTCCGCCAGAGTCTTTTGTCATCGAAATATGCTGATAAACACAAGCTACTAGCAGCCAGCTATTCCATCCCCCCACCGACTTAGAACGAACTTCTCCTAGCTCATGCCTTGCCTTGATTTGATTACAGTATCTGGGATTGAAGTGGAGTTTTAGAGTGGAAATAATATAGCGTTATTTGGAATACACGCATTTCATGTGTGTTCCGTTTCTATAGTAGTCTGTGCAAACACATTTTTAAAACAGAAACGTTTTTCATATTCTAATAGTAAATGACAAAATGTAGGCATAAACTATATAACGTATGAAGCCTGAAGTCCATATATCAAAGAAACACTTTCACAAAAGGTACAAATAAGAGAACACGTGTGCTTTTATTCAAAAATATAATTGCACAAAAAAAAAAAAAGCCGCGGTAGCATGCCACATTGACACTCTTACTATATCCGCCGCGGTGGCGTAATGGTATCAGCTCCTGACTGGGAATCAGAGGGGGGCGAGTTCGATTCCGCACGGCTCCACTTCGAGAAGTAAACTGCTCTTATTCCTACAATTTTAGAATAACAACATAAATTTGATTTCAGTCTGTAACAGCCGGTGTAACTTATGATACTGGTAAAGGTTAGCTTTTTTTTTTTTTTTTTTTTTTAAATTCACTTTTCATTCTCGCAGTCGCATTCAGAATCAATCCATATATATATATATATATATATATATATATATATATATATATATATATATATATGTGTGTATATATGTGTATGTGTATATATATATATATATATATATATATATATATATATATATATATATATATATATATATGTATGTGTATGTGTATGTGTATGTGTATGTGTATATATATATATATATATATATATATATATATATATATATATATATATATATATATATATATATATATACATATACATATACATACAGGTACTCGTCGACATACGACCTATGCAAGTTACGACTGTTCGACTTTACGACGCGTTTGACTGTTTCCCCCGCCAGCTGTTGGCAGCGCCAGTTTCCCGCACTCTCAAGTCTCGCTATGCAGCAGTAAAAATATACGCAGCAGTGTTGCCCCACGTGTGTTTGTGTCTTGTTGTTTTGGCAATTTTCGATAATAATATAACCCTAACATATAACCCTATAATATTAACACTAATAGCAGCTTTCTACTCAAAACGGCAAACTTGAGAAGCTGCCAGCATCAAACCCAGAAGCTCTTGATTGGGCAGTTCTTAGGATTGCACTACGCAAGCAGTCGCATCAACTGCTTACCGCAACCTGCTTTCTTTTTTCTTCTTGAATAAAAGCGCACTTGTTCTGTTATACTTGTACTTGTGAAAGTGTTTATTTGATATTTGGACTTCAGGCTTCACACCAGTCATTCTCAGTCACACACACCACTCACATCCACAGTTATCCCAGTCTCGTTCGTGCACAAGTTTTATATACAATCATCACATTCAAATGTTAACAGTTCCCACACACAACTGCTGACTCCCAATCAAGAGCTTCTGGGTTCGATGCTAGCAGCTTCTCGAGTTTACCGCTTTGAGTAGAGAGCTGCTGTTATTGTTAAAATTATACAATAAAAACAAACATACATTTGATTTACGTCTGTAACAACCATTGTAAATTTATAGTGCTTGTCAAAGTTAGCGTTCACGCTCGCCCCGATCTGACACTGCTCTTTTCAAATAAAGACGCGCTATAACAGAGGTGAACTCAGATCAGAGAAAACAGAAGCCCTCCCCGCAAGAAATGTCGACTCACAGTGTATGAATGGCGTATGGAAGAAGTGTGTTAAGCGTTATGTAAATACTTTTGCTGGATTTAACAGTGAACAAGAACTTGATGAGATTCGTGAAGAAATAGTGAAACTGTCAAAAGACCTTTCATTGGAATGTGAAATGGAAGATGTCGAGGAGTTGCTAGACCGGGAATCAGGTGAACTTATGAATGAAGAGCTGATAGAATTGGAAGAAGAAAGAGTGGCGGAAGAAGAAACAAGAGAATTGGAGTAAGACGAAGAGGAGGAGGTGCCACAAACAATGTTCACCACAAAGGGATTGTCAGAAGATTTATCTACTGAATAAACTCCTCGCTCATTTTGAAAAAATGGACCCAAATATTGAATGATTTGCGAGGATTGAACGGATGGCACGCAACACATTTCGTCCTTATTGCGAAATTTATGAAGAGAAAAAAAAAACAAACAATTCAGACGAAGCTCACTATGTTTATGAAAAGAGCAACTCCTCCCATCACCCCGTCCGCAGCCTCGCCTGATCTGATGAAGGCGATATCGACAACCCGCAGCCAAGCACCAGTGGTGCCAGGAATTAAATGTACAGTACAGTATTTCTTGTTTTGTACGTTTTCCACATATTAAACAAATTGTACTGTAGTATGCTGTGTTTGTCTTAGAAAGTAAGAAAATGTTGATAAAATATTACTTTAAGATGATTACAATATTATTACCCAGTCTAATATTCTTACCTTAAATTAACATAGGCCGACTTACGTCCAGATCGACTTACAACCAGTCAGTCGGAACCAATCGCGGTCGTAAGTCGACAAGTACCTGTATATATATATATATATATATATATATATGTGTATATATATATATATATATGTGTGTATATATATATATACGAGCTGTATATACCCGGCGTTGCCCGGGGCAGAAGTAACCTAATCGGTCAAACACTTACATATATACCAAAGTAAACCTAATCGGTCAAACAGTTACATATATAAAAAAACCGAACCTAATCGGACAAACAGCTTCATATATACAGAAGCGAACCTAATCGGACAAACAGCTAATATATATACATAAGCAAACCTAATTGGCCAAACAGTTACATAAATACAAAAGCAAACCTAATCGATCAAACAGCTTCATATATACAGAAGCGAACCTAATTGGTCAAACAGTTATGCATGTGCAGAATGATTTTACAAACATTATGCGTGTTAACAATCATTAAAAAGAAAAGATTGAGGAACTGTTCTTCTATATGTGATGAAGCCACTAATAAGACAGATTTTTTTCAGGACCCAGCTGTTTCATAACTAAACTACTGCCACCCCAAAGTAATGCCTAATAGTGGTTTTTGGGGTAGCTGTGGAACAAAAAGGGTGTTTTTTAGTCAGTAAGAATCTGACACTACCCTTCAGTACGGGCTGAAGGGTGCCTATGTAAGGTTTTACATCCTTCCCGTATGGAAAAAAAAACATACTAAACTTTTTTTTCATCATTACAGATAATCTCAGTCAAATGGAAGTACGCATTCTCAATTTATTTTTATCTAATTTTTACTTTTTCACAAAGCCATCCCATGCCAATTTGTATGAATAAACTTTTGCTAGAGAGTTAGCAAAAGTTTATTCATGCACATATTTTAATACGGATAATCTATCTCTAATCAAGGTTCTCATTTTGATTGTAATTTAAAATAATAATAGATACTCATTTTTTTCTTCTGTTTTAGAAAAACCAATCTATGCCACCTACGTCTTCGTCAAGTCACCTTCATCCAGCTTCATCACATATAGAAGAAGAGTTCCTCAATCTTTTCTTTTTAATGATTGTTAACACGCATAATCTTTGTAAAATTATTCTGCACATGCATAATTGTTTGACCAATTAGGTTCGCTTCTGTATATATGAAGCTGTTTCATCGATTAGGTTTGCTTTTGTATTTATGTAACTGTTTGACCAATTAGGTTTGCTTATGTATATAGATTAGCTGTTTGTCCGATTAGGTTCGCTTCTGTATATATGAAGCTGTTTATCCGATTAGGTTCGCTTTTTTTATATATGTAACTGTTTGACCGATTAGGTTACTTCTGCCCCGGGCAACGCCGGGTATATACAGCTCGTATATATATATATATATATATATATATATTATATATATATATATAGCAAAATACCCGCGCTTTGCAGCGGAGAAGTAGTGTGTTAAATAGGTTATGAAAAAAAAAAAAGGAAACATTTTAAAAATAACGTAACATGATTGTCAATGTAATTGTGTTGTCATTGTTATAACTGTTGCTGTCTTTATATATATATATATTATATATATAATATACACACACACATATACATTTATATACATATACATATATATACATATCTACATATACACATGTAAATATATATACACACACATACATAAACACACACATAAGACTTACTGAGTGAAACGGGCTTTCATTGACAATCATGTTACGTTATTTTTAAAATGTTTCCTTTTTTTTTCATAACCTCTTTAACACACTACTTCTCCGCTGCGAAGCGCGGGTATTTTGCTAGTATATATATATATATATATATATATATATATATATATATATATATATATATATATATATATATATATATATATATATACACATATACACACATACATGCAGTTTTAATAACACAGAAATCAATATAAACATTAACATCATCATCATATGAGAATATGAAGTAATATATAAGAAGCACATTTCATATAAATATAAATTATTAAACAGTAAAATCTTCTTCTGTAATTTGCTACCGTGGCAATTTGTGTGTCTGTCCAGGATTTTAAATGACGTGTAGCTCGCAAACCGTTGCACCTATACACTTGAAATGTGGTACACATATAGTACGTCATGTCTACTATCCGCTTTATGGGTGATGATTGTTTTAGTCTTTTTATGTTTATTTTATTTTATTGTACAATCAAGTCCTATCTGCGCACAGCAGGGCAGCCGTGGGCGGATGCGTATGGTGTATTCACTCGATGTTATCGTGCATTGCGCTGTCAGTGGTATTTTGATAAAAGAATTTGAACAACATATAAGAAGCGTATAAATTATTAAACAGTAAAACATTAACATTTAAGAAGTAAAGTTACATGAAGTACTACTGCAGTGCCTTCGGGTATACCTCATTTTTTGTTTGCCCATTACATGCTTAAATGTATACATTTTTTGGTGCACCTACCCGAGCGTGGGAGAAGCATGGATTTTAAACACGCGTTGAGTTGATCTGCTGGTCTCCCTCGTGGAATAACTGGTAATGTTTGACTAAAATCTACAGCGAGTAAAACGACATTACCTCCTATTTTTTTTTTTTACGATCTCTGAGATGTTGCTTTTTTCGGTTCAAGGCTTCATAAGCTCTTTTATGTTGTATGGTGTACTTATCCCAAACCATCATCTTTGAATGTTGCAAGACTTTCGCCTTGTATGTAGATCGGGGTAATTACATTCATTGCATTCCTAGTCTGAATCACAATGTGATTGTATGGGTGGTTACCTGGCACTGTAGGGTTGCCACCCGTCCTTTAAAATACGGAATCGTGCCGCGTTTGACAATGAAATTGCGCATCCCGTTTTGAATCAATACTGGACGGGATTTATCCCGTATTTTTTTTATCATTTTTTTTTTTAAAGCAGCGTCTCATGCACATCATCCCACACGCATTTTATGAAGATGCCTCCTTTCCTACTTTTGATTGGGTAATACTTGATGTCATCGTTAGTTTGATTGGTGTTTTTAACTGTCCAGTGAGGAGGGCGTGTCTTTTAAGTACAGTCTGCAAAGTGTTGGCACTGAGATGTGGCGTCAGCGCCATAGTTGAAGCCCCTAACGTTGCGGTCAGCAAGTCGGCTAACATCCGCCATGTGCCGTCTTTCAGTTGCGAGAAGCAGATCATAGAATGGTTGAAACTGTTGCCCCTAACGTTGCGCCACGGCGTGTGGTTCGTTTATACCTCGTGTGTTCTCATTAAACTTTTATCTCGCGAATATGTTATTGCAATCCGCAGCGGGAGCGTTTCTATAAACTTAATTTAAACTTACGTTTTACACCGTGCTTTCTTTCCCTTATGAACATGCTTGTATGCTTAACTCGCTCCGTTGAAAACAGAAGCCCTCCCCGCAAGAAATGTCGACTCACAGTGTATGAATGGCGTATGGAAGAAGTGTGTTAAGCGTTATGTAAATACTTTTGCTGGATTTAACAGTGAACAAGAACTTGGTGAGATTCGTGAAGAAATAGTGAAACTGTCAAAAGACCTTTCATTGGAATGTGAAATGGAAGATGTCGAGGAGTTGCTAGACCGGGAATCAGGTGAACTTATGAATGAAGAGCTGATAGAATTGGAAGAAGAAAGAGTGGCAGAAGAAGAAACAAGAGAATTGGAGTAAGACGAAGAGGAGGAGGTGCCACAAACAATGTTCACCACAAAGGGATTGTCAGAAGATTTATCTCTACTGAATAAACTCCTCGCTCATTTTGAAAAAATGGACCCAAATATTGAACGATTTGCGAGGATTGAACGGATGGCACGCAACACATTTCGTCCTTATTGCGAAATTTATGAAGAGAAAAAAAAAACAAACAATTCAGACGAAGCTCACTATGTTTATGAAAAGAGCAACTCCTCCCATCACCCCGTCCGCAGCCTCGCCTGATCTGATGAAGGCGATATCGACAACCCGCAGCCAAGCACCAGTGGTGCCAGGAATTAAATGTACAGTACAGTATTTCTTGTTTTGTACGTTTTCCACATATTAAACAAATTGTACTGTAGTATGCTGTGTTTGTCTTAGAAAGTAAGAAAATGTTGATAAAATATTACTTTAAGATGATTACAATATTATTACCCAGTCTAATATTCTTACCTTAAATTAACATAGGCCGACTTACGTCCATATCAACTTACGACCAGTCAGTCGGAACCAATCGCGGTCGTAAGTCGACAAGTACCTGTATATATATACATGTGTATATATATATATATATATATATATATATACACATATACATGTGTATGTACATATATATATATATATATATATACACATATATACACATACATATACATACATATACATACATATACATATATATATATATATATATATATATATATATATATATATATATATATATATATACATACATACATATATCTATAATAATAAAAGGCAAAGCCCTCACTGACTGACTGACTGACTGACTGACTGACTCACTCACTCACTCACTCACTGACTGACTGACTGACTGACTGACTGACTCACTCATCACTAATTCTCCAACTTCCCGTGTAGGTGGAAGGCTGAAATTTGGCAGGCTCATTCCTTACAGCTTACTTACAAAAGTTAGGCAGTTTTCATTTCAAAATTATACGCATAATGGTCATAACTGGAACCTCTTTTTTGTCCATATACTGTAATGGTAGGCAGCAAGATGGCCGTAGGAGACTGAGTTGCGTGTCGCGTCATCACGCCTCCCACGTAATCACGTGAACTGACTGTGAACTCAGTACGTAGAAAAGAAGGAGGAGCCCCAAAGAGCGCAGAAGAAAACATTCATTACACAATTGACAAGGCAGCGAAACAATAAGAAGCGAGTGAGTGACGCATACAAGCATCTTCATAAGACACGAGGTATAAAAAGCACGGTGTAAACCGTAACCTTAAGTTTATAGAAACGCTCCCGCTGCCGTTTGCAATACCATATTCACGAGATACAAGTTTAATGAGAAGACACGAGGTATAAAAAAAGCACGGTGTAAACCGTAACCTTAAGTTCATAGAAACGCTCCCGCTGCCGTTTGCAATGCCATATTCGCGAGATACAAGTTTAATGAGAAGACACGAGGTATAAAAAAGCACGGTGTAAACCGTAACCTTAACTTTATAGAAACGCTCCCGCTGCCGTTTGTAATGCCATATTCGCGAGATACAAGTTTAATGAGAAGACACGAGGTATAAAAAAGCACGGTGTAAACCGTAAGTCTAAATTAACTTTATAGAAACGCTCCCGCTGCCGTTTGCAATACCATATTCGCGAGATACAAGTTTAATGAGAAGACACGAGGTATAAAAAAGCACGGTATAAACCTAACCTTAAATTAACTTTATAGAAACGCTCCCGCTGCCGTTTGCAATGCCATATTCGCGAGATACAAGTTTAATGAGAAGACACGAGGTATAAACTACAGTTTGCATCACTTTGTAACAGAGTTAAAATTGCTGTAGCGAGAAACTTTTAACTGCCGGGTCTTACCTAACATTAAATAAACCCGTGGACATCGCAACATCACACAAGAGAGCGGCTCACGTGAAGTGACTGAACGCAGCAGGAGTGATCACTTCCATGAATCAAACGTCGTCAAAAAACACATTACACAATTGATAAAGTAGGAAAAGAATATGAAACAAAGCACGGTATAAACCGTAACTTCAAATTAAGTTTATAGAAACGCTGCCGTTTGCAATACCATATTCGCCCCTGCGAAGCGCGGTGATTTTGCTATATATATTAAACTATTTCAACCATTGTATGATCTGCTTCTCGCAACTGAAAAAGGGCACCGTGGCAGAAGTTAGCCGACTTGCTCACCAACCACAAGCGTTACCTGGTAGGTAACCACCCATACAATCAGATTGTGAATCAGACTACGAATGCCTGCAATGTAATTACCCCGATCTACATGCTGTCAAATGAACGAACCACACGCCGTAGCACAACGTTAGGGGCTTCGCCTCTACGTCCGAGGATCGATTCCAGTAAGGGAGTGCAGTGACTGTGTACTCCTAATGAGCCCACAATTACGGCGAAACACGTGTCGCATACTATGCATCTTCAAAGCACGGTGTAAACAGTAAGTTTAAATTGAGTTTATAGAAACGCTCCCCGCTGCCGTTTGCAATACCATATTAGATGACTTTGTAACAGAGTTAAAATTCCTGGAGCGATAAATTTTTAACTGCCGGGTCATGTCGCGTGTTCTTGGGTAGGTACACCAAAAAATGTATACATTTATGCATGTAATGGGCAAACAAAAAATGTACTATACCCGAAAGCACTACAGTGGTACTCAATGTATCTTTACTTCTTAAATGTTAATGTTTTACTGTTTAATAATTTATACGCTTCTTATATGTTATTCAAATTCTTTTATCAAAATACCAGTAACAGCGCACTGCACGATAACGTGGAGTGAATATACTTGACATGACCATTCATAGTATTTATCCTCTTTCTCTGTACGTTTACCATTCGTTTGCTCAGAGGTTGATGAGCTTGCTGCTAAATGAGCAGCTCTTCACCCTAGCGTCCCGCTGCTTCTCTTCTTTCGTCGGCATCTTTTCCCGTTAAAACTGATTTTTTTTAAAACTTAGTATGTTTTCTTTAATTTTTCAGTTAAGCTGGCACTTAAGTCTTCAATCTGCCTCAAGAATGATTAGCGGAGGTGGTAGACAATGAAAACGTCAGCCGTACGCATCCGCCACGCACGCACTGGTGCGCGCAGCTGTCAGTTGACTCTACAATAAAATAAAATAAAGATAAAAAAGAGCAATAACTTGCAGCACCGCTATTCAATTACACTTGCCTAACGCCTCTCCTAAGGGGAAATACTGTGGGATCTGGGCATCCGTCAAAGCAGCAATCACAAGCCCGATTAGAAAGCGGGAAGCTGTGATTTGTCCTCTCCCTCCCATGTAACAATCGCAGCCCGTGTTACAACGCACTATGTATGTATATGTATATATGTGTATGTGTGTGTATATGTATGTGTATATGTGTATATATATATATATATATATATATATATATATATATATATATTTGTTCATATGTGTGGGAAAGCGAATAGTAGACGTAACGTAGTATATGTGTACCAAATTTCAAGTCAATAGGTGAAACGGTTTGCGAGCTACAGGTGATTTAAAATCCTGGACAGACAAACTAATAGCCACGGTAGCGTATTATAGAAGAACATTTTACTGTTTAATAATTTATATTTATATGCAATGTGCTTCTTATATATTACTTCATATTCTCATATGATAATGATGTTAATGTTGTTTATATTGATTTCTATGTTATTGTAAATGCCCTTTATTTGTGGAAAAATAAATTTGGCAATTAAACTTATTTTATACATACATTTTATTTTTTTCTCTCGCACTCAGTGAGTGAATCCACTGGGGAATCAGCTATATATATATATATATATATATATATATATATATATATATATATATATATATATATAGATATATATAGATATAGATATAGATATATATATATAGATAGATAGATAGATATATACACACACATACATACATATCTATATATATATCTATATATATATATATATATATATATATATATATATAGATAGATAGATATATGTGTATGTATGTAGATAGATATGTATGTATATGTATATATGTGTATATATATGTAGATATACAAATATGTATATGTATATATATGTATATATATATATATATATGTATATATACAAATATGTATATATACAAATATGTATATGTGTATGTGTGTGTGTGTGTTATATATATATATAATATATATATGTGGATGTGTATATGTATATTTTATGTATATACAGTATGTTTATGTATATATATGTTTACATAACCTCTTTAACACAGTACTTCTCCGCTGCGAAGCGCGGGTATTTTGCTTGTTGAAGATAAAGGAACACTGGACTCATCAGGAAGAAGGTTCTTTTATCAGGCTGGCTGGCCCAGCACTGACTCAGCTATGGAATGACCAGTAGGGGGATGGCAGCTTGTCGGCTGAGGTCTCCAGAACTCTGACTGTGTCCAGCTTGTCTGACTCCTTTTCTACAATCTGTCCATGGTTCTGTAATTAGCTGATAGACAGATACTGTTGTTTCTTATTTATGTTAATTAGTTTCTACTTCGTTTCTGATGTATTTGAACAAATCTGTATCCTTATGAGATAGTTCTGAATTTAGTGAGTGGTGTAATTGATTCTTGCATGTTGTCTTGAGAGTTGTTGCCGCACTCAATGGTCTGCACTTGTTGGGGAGCGCTGTGCAAGAACAAGGTAGTTTGTACTATTGTATTGTATTTCTGAGGTGGCCATGATAAATTGAACATCTAGCTCTGTGAAGAGAATCACTTGTATTCTATTTTGTGTATTATATTTACCCCGTTTTTTTTTGTCATCCATTGCACATCCAGCCTACCTGGAAGGGTGTGTCTCCCTTGCCAATATTTTTCTTTTGTTTTTCCTACAAGGATTGTTTGGAAGTGTTTTTCCTTGTTTTCGTAGAGAGTCAAGTCTGGGGGTGCTGTCAAAAAAAAAAAAAGTTCCCAAAAAACTTGCCTGTTAAAGCCCATTGAGGCATTCCTAGTGTGATTTTGGGCTATACAAAAAATAAAAGTGAAAATTGCTTCAGGGCGCTGTACGATGGCTGACCCTGCGCTCTGACCTCCGAAGGTATATGAAAAGACCATCTCCCCACAGGGTTTAATACGGTGTACAAAATACCAAACAATTGTTGCTGTTGTTGTAATCAAACTAGAAGCTGGAATTCAGGGTGCTGCACATACGTGCATTAAAAGCTAATAGATCATGGAGATACACTGATTACTAGTTATTTTTCATCTCTGGCTAAAGGTATTTTCAGAACCCATCTGAAGATGAATTCACATTTTCATTTTATATAAAATTCTCAGAAAATAGGATTAATTCTAATCATTTTAATATAGGTGCAGTACAATATGTTGTCAGTTTGTCATATGCTTTTTGTGTTCGGCTGTTATGTTATTGTTAACATTTCATAAATACTAATTGTTTCCTGCAGGAGGCACACGCTCCCTGGGAATAAGTTTGTTAGTGATTGCTGCATGTTACTTAGCCTGAATCTATATAGATATAACCTAAAAGACTATATTCCTCCCTAGTGATACGGCGGTGGTGCTAAATAAATCACGTAGGAGAAATACACTTAGCTTTTGTTTAATATCGGCTTACACTGAAAATTACTCAAAGGAAACTCTTGACAAACCCCATTCCTGGAGTGGGAGCTCAAGAAATGGAGTTCATTAACTTCGGCAATGTGGAAGGCATTCTTAGAAACAGGCAGCGATATTGTCCATCTGTCTGGAGATGTGCTTCAAAGTTCAGGGCAATTGTTAGAGCTTTTTATACAGTTTCTACAGTTCAAGGTCCCAAACATGGAAACAATCTTTTTCTAGCCGAGTATAAATAAAATAGCACACCAAAAGACCAACAACCAATAAAGCAACCAATAAAAATTAGCACCCAGTTGCTGTAAAATTTAAAGTGACCGTTTAGACCACTAGAAACACCTGTTCTCCTCTTATAGCCTGCCCCAAGAATTCCCACTTGTCATTTTTCATCTCATTGTTAAGTTGCTTTTAGGGCGGTATCAGTTTCTCACACTCTGTCAGCTGGCTTGCATAGTTTGAACGGTTTCTGCTATACCGGTGCATAGTTCTTAATTTGAGGAATATCAGTTCTTATGAGATAAACTTCATGGATAACAGTGACATATTTCAAACCTTTTGCTACAATAATACAAATAATGTGACAAATGCACATTGATTAAATTTTTAGCATCAATTCTTGCTACTAAAAACCTTTTATTTCCCCCAGGACAAGCTTTTCAAATGTTTTGCTGAACTATTTGAAGTGGCAGCATCTAGACCAGCCCCTTTTGGTATATGTGATTATCCATCCTCTCGAGCTATGTATGCAATTGACCTAATTCTGAAATGGCAAAATACAGACGAAGGTAAAATTGAGTTTGTTTTGTTCATGTCCACAGTAGTATATACTAAAAAAAGTTTTAAATGAAGTGTTAAAGCCAAAGTATAGACAGCTTTTGCAGTAGTAGCATCCCTAATTTTAGAGTTTTTTAAGCCAGTCTGTTCACAAAAGTTATATTAATATAATCAAATGGTAAGATCTATTCACAGCTGCATTGTATTTTTCTGATGTTTATAATAAATTTCTATTATAATAATATTGGGTGGAAATGTAAATCATAATGGATTAATGTATCACTCTAACTGTACAACTAGGAACAGAGAGACTTTAGAATAGATCGCTGCACTTCTGGTTTCTGATCTCTGTATATTGATCAGTTGGTCAGAAGCTGATTTTATTCATCAGGTGTAAATTATCATAGATGTTAATGACTTTGTGTTTTTTAACAGGTCAAAAGGTTATGAAGCCACAGATCCTGGAAGTAAACTTTAATCCTGACTGTACCAGAGCTTGTAAATACCACCCAAGCTTCTTTGATGATGTGTTTAGCACACTTTTCTTGGATGATAGTACCAATTCCCCAGTAACTCGTATTGTTTAATATTTGTTAAACATTTTAAAACTATGAATACATAGCAGAGCTTGTGGATGTTTTACCATTAGTAAATATAAGCAGAAAAATGATAAGTATAATTGACTTTGAGTATTTTTTTATCTTCACTTTTCTACTACACTAAGAAACATTGTTATTCCATAATTCTGTTAACTGTAAGGAGGTGATTTGATAATTTTATTTTTTTGCAAAAAAAAATGCTTTGGTGTTCTTAATTGATTTAAATGCCAACAGGCATCAGATCAAATATCTTTTAAAGAAATTGTGTGACGTGGTTTGTTTTTTTTTTGTATCAAGACTTATGAAGTATACAGTCATCTTTCTGGAATGTGTAATTAAGGCAAGGTGCAATCTTCCATATTTATAGGTTGGTTAGATGGACTGTAAACTGTGTGTGAACTTGATCTTTTAGTGTTACACTAGGGGGCTCCGCCCCCTGCTCGCTTCGCTCGCCAACCCCTGGTGTTGGGAATGACAAAGAGCGTGATGTATGAATGAGATATAGAATAGTGTGACGGTGTAGATGATGCAAATAGAAAGCAAACAATAAAGTGTGTGGCACAGTGTAAAGGTTTATTTGAAAATTTCTTTGTACACGCCGTTTAAGTGTAAAAGGTAATTCCAGCTCAGAACTTGTAATGTCATTTAAGATGGTTATTGTTGTGATCAGAGTCAAGTTTGTCAGAGCTTAGAAAGAGTTGTGTCTCTCCAGGAAGTAATGGAATGACTTGGGTATTAATGTTTTCCATTTTAATATTTTTTGGACATAATATAGTGCGTTGTGTTAAAAGGGGCATTTGGTCTAATGAGATTGCTGTTCCAAATGTCTCTGTAACTAAGTTGTCGCAGATAAAGGCTTGAGGAATTGTAATAATATGTGCCTGAAGTCCAGCTGTATTGGTGAGTGTACCATCTCTCAGTTGTAATAAGCAATTGTTATGATCTGGTTCTGGACATCGTATCTTTTTTACTAACTGTATCTTTTGAAAGCAATGCCAATTGTCTGCGTATTTTAAGGTGCACTGAACAATAGCTGAGTGCATGGCATCTGGAAGAATAGCTAATCACTGTCTAAAATCTCCTCCTCATAAAAGTACCTTTCCTCCAAATCGAATATTATTATTCATAAACGTTTGTAGAAGTTTATGAATGGTGTTGAGTAAGTGACTTCATGCCATTGAACATTCATCAATAAACAACATTTTTTCAAGACGGATGTCACGTGCAGTGCCACCGTTAATGTTCATAGTGAATACCGATTTGTAGGATCTAATGTAGTTGATAAAGATTTCACTTTCAGGTACATCGTCAGTTATAAGCCTCTGTAGATATTCAGTATATGAATGTAAAGAAGGCAGTCTAATTTGACCCTTTTGACAACAACGTGTAAATGTATAACTTGTATTGCCAGTTGTTTCTTCAGGGAAGTGAACTGAATGACAATGATTGCAAATGACATTCATTAATCCGAATGAATTTTCCTGGTGTATGTTTTCCTTGTGCCATTTGAGAGGCACGTTGTTGCATGTGTAGTATTTGGGACGTGTTGTTTTGGATCTGTAATCGATTTGCCTGTGCTGTGTGAGAAACCCGTTGTAGCCTTTGCTGCCATTAACGTATGTCTGAGACGGGAGGTGTTTCGTTTTGAATCTGTGCCTGTTGCGATGCAGCACTTTGATTGATAGTTTGCGTAATGTGGATCTAGGATGTAGATTTGTGCATATTTGCGTTGTTGATTTGTTTCAGGGTGCACTGTTCCAATGCGATGCAGTATTTGTGCACATATGCGAAAGCAGTATGGGCCATTGCCTTTTGGTGGCCTGATATTTACTCCGGTATATGCAAAAGCAAATGAACCATTGTAGGATCTAATGCAGTTCATAAAGTTTTTACTTTTAGGTACATCGTTAGTTAGAAGCTTTAGTTGAGATTTGCGTTTTTGGAGTCGAGACATTTTTTCTTTTAGAAATATGGATAAGTAATAAGGAGTATTGCACTCACTGTTAATATGGAGCCTTTTCTGCGGTTGAACGGTTAATAGTGCCTTATTGTAATGAGATCCACCTATGCTGCATAGCCGTCTATTTTGTTGTTTCTTTCGTGTTAGTGTGTTTGTTCCTGTTATCATTTCCTTTTCGTTTTGTACCCGTGACCGTGTATTCATGACTTGTTTCTTTCTCAGCATGCGAAATATGGATAAGTAATAAGGAGGATCGCAGTCACTGTTAATATGTTTCCTTTTCTGCAGTTGAACGGTTAATAGTGCTTTATTGTAAGGAGATCCACCAATGCTGACACCTATGCTGTCTAGTGTGAAGGTGTTGATGTTCACTTTAGAATATGTGGCTTTGGGTGTCACTTCTTATGGATGTGTGTGTGTGTCTTGGGGGTTGAGGATTGTTGTCGCGCGAGCGTCTTCTTTCTTTTTGTGTTCCTGTGTCTTGTTGAATCCCCCTCTTTGTGTGTGTCCCGTCCCTTGCTTGTAGGGTCTGTGGGGTGGTTTTGTGTTCTTTTTTTGTGTTCCATGGGCTTGTTGAATCCCCCTCTTGGTGTGTGTCCCGTCCGGTGCCTGTAGGGGGGGGGGGGGGGGTGCCTTGCTGTTGTGCGCGAGCCTCTTTTTTTTTGGGTCTAGTTTCGTGTGCAATGTGTTTCGTGCTTTGCTTGCGTTTGAATACTTTTTTATGTGCCGTTTCCTTTTTTCGGTGCTCTTTGCGCCTCATTTCTCCATTTTTCCTGTGCTCACTCCTTTTTTCTGTGGTCTTGTCCGCCTCTCGCGGCCCCTCATCCGCCTCGCCTCTCTCGCCCTCTTTTATCTGCCTTTCTCGGCTCCTCAGCCGACCCTCGCGGACTCTTTTTGCGCCTGCGCAGTGCATCTTTTTGCAGCTACGGCCCATTGCCGGATGTGCCTGCGTCCATCATCCGGTTTAGCATTCTCGGTTAGTAATATGGATTCATGATCACAAAATGTTTTACTAAGTTAAGCTTAGCTTAGCATGTTAATTGATTTATGCATGTGTTGTGTCTAAGAATTCTGTGTCAGACTGGCTACTTTAGTCTTGTCAGGAACTAGGGGTCCCAAGCATTAAAAAATTCCTAAGCACATAGTCCCAAGCACTTCCAGTAATGCCCACTAGAGGGGCATATAACTATCAAGCCGTAGCTAGTAATGTGGAAAAGCACCAAATCTTTATAAAATAAAAGATTTATTCTTCCCAAAAAGGATTCCAATGAAAACGAAGCTCCACGGAGCACAAAGGCAAAATGGAATGACCTGCAACAAAGTCCCAATACAGAATCAAAATAGAGGGGTTGAGAAAACAGCAAGAAGGTCAAAATTCCAAAATATAAAAATAGCACAAGCACAGCAAAACACACAGATAACTCATCGACTCCAGAGCACATTCACAGTGTACTATACAAGATCCTTTGGATTTATAGGGTGGAGAGCAGTTTCTGGTTATGATTGTCAGGTGACCCAGCCTCTTGGGAGACCACCCACAAAATGCACAGAACATAAACACAGGTAGCTTATATACAAAGAAAAAAAAACAAAAATAAAGAATGATACATAAATTCAATAAACAAAAGAGACAAAAAAACAAGAACTTGAACCCCAGCCAAGGGAAAGAATTTTGGCTGAGACATGACAAATCTATAATCATAAGCCAGAGAGGCTGTATCTATGCCTTCAGGGAATGGTTTGTTTTTGATCATGTGTAGTGTAGTGTTCAAATATGCCATTTAGTTTGACAGACAAAAAGATCATCAGATGACAGAACCTTGTTCCAGCTGATTTTAGCCTCTCGGGTGCTTTATGGCAAAATCTTGGCCACTCTTCCGTAAAGTTGCAACAAGGGAAGCACCCAGGTAAGTTATTGTCTGCACAGTCACTCCAACCCACTGTAGCTTGTGACCCCTTAAGAGTTATCACAGATTTCTTTGTGGCCTCCATCACTAGTTTTCTTCTTGCACAATCATTGTTTTTGAACACGGAGAGCTCTAGGCATGTTTTAAGCTTTGCCATACTATTTCCATTTCTTAATGTTTGAAGAAATATTCAGTGACTTAGATATTTTCTTGTCTCTTTCCCCTGATTTGTAGATTTGTATTTTTCAATCACCTTTTCACAGAGTTGTTTGGAGTGTTCTTTTGTCCTGATTGTGTGGGCTTGGCAACAATACTGACTCACCACAAGCTGGACCTCCTACTCACAGGTACATTTATACTCAGTCAACTGAAACATCTTGACTACCCACAGCTGATTTCCATTGACCTAAAGATGTGACTCCTAAATCCAGTTGGTTGCCCTAGTGGTGATGTAGGGGTGTCTTTAAAGGGGTGAATTATTTAATGTTTTATATTTGTAATTAATTTTGAACACTTGGTAGAGTTGTGTTTTCCCTTTGACATTAAAGAGACTGTTTATGCTGATCAGTGTCAAAAAGCCTAATTAAATCCACCGTGCCAAGGGAGTAACTGCTTTTTATAGACACCGTATGTGAACCAAACATAATATTCGTAGAAGGAATCAACATCACAGAAATACATTGATTACTAATTATTTTTCATGTCTGGCTACAGCAACCAAGCCTTCAAAGTATGCAGATTGAATAGTTAAATTTATACCATAGATTGGTAAATTAATTATCATTATGCTATATGACTAGTTTAGAGGGTTTCTAAATATTTTCATGGGATACAAAAGTATTAATATTCTCAGACCCACAGGTTTATGAATATTGCATGAAATTCTCCTGTACTGATTGAGCCTTCATCCTTACTTCTACTTGGGCCTGTTCTCTTTATACAATATTTCACCTCTAGGCAAGTTGCTGTTTTTTGCTGTTCCTTCATGAGCTAGATACTTAGGATGACTGGACTAATGGTCATTCCCTCATACATTCTGTAACAAAGGACATGAAACATCAGGTCTGTACTGTCTTCTAAGAGTGTATTACTACTCCGTTCTTTAACAGCTTGAATGGAAGTAATTGTCTAACAACCCTTAATGTCAGTCTCGGTAACTCTAATACCAGGAGTCCATGCTTTGTTATTTTTGCATGTCTAGTACCCTCACATCCCAAACTAGTACCACTGACTTCACGGACTAATTCTAGACTAGTGTTGGGTTATCTTCAGTGAGTAATCCTTGTTTTTCCTAGGAGCTATGGCCATTGGATTTGTACTTGGAAATAGTTGCACAATCCAGACAACAAAAAGATAAAAGTGTGGAGCTCATTCACCCTACATAGCTGCAAATTAGGAACACTTTAATTAGGTGAGCATGTAGTGCTGGGCAGTATGACCAAAATTCTATATCACGGTATTTTTCAAAATTATACCGGTTTCACGGTATTTTTTTCCCATGCATGAGTGGATGTTAACCACATTTTCCACTGCAACTACTGGCTAAGAATAACCTATTCCACTGTCATGAGAATTGTACATTGTACAAAAAAAACATTTTAATGTGCACACAAGTATCAATACAGGTTTGCATGGCCCCATAAAGTGACAGTTTTCAAGGGGGTGGCACTAATGAAGAGAAGGAATCACATTGCATGACAGTTGCAGTCAAAATATAGAACCTTTTTATTGAACAAATTTTGCAAACAACTTAAACTAAAATTTTGACAACATATTTTCAACCATCCAAAAAGGCAAATATTTAGACTTAGTAAAATATCCAGAGGTGCTTGTCAAAAGTACTACACTGAACATGTCTTAGAAAAGGAATAAAGAGTAAATATTTTTTGTAAACCAACTACACTTTCTGTTAATGTTAACAATCTCTGTCCACTGACACGTTAAAGTGACTTTATAGACAACTTTACCATCATTAAACTGCATAATATTTAAACTAATCTCTTATATATATTTCTCTTCTGGTTCATCCTGCTTCCACTTCAAAACTGGTTCCGCCCACATGCAACCGACATTCGTCCTCTTACAAACCCTTCCCCACACTACTTGCAGCTCTTCTTCAAAACCGGTCCCAGCCACACGCAGCCAACACGGCATTTCTCGATTCTTACTTGTCGTCTTCCATGTCATGCACTATACTGGCCTGCTGAGCGTAATACATCCAACAAGTACTCGAGGTGCTACCACAACGGTAAAGTAGCTTTACCACCTTTGCAGGAGCCACCTGTGTCTTTACAACAGCTTCTTACACAGCAAACATCAGAAGCTAAAAATTATCGTGAACACATTTGAGAGTAAAACTCTTCTCTAGCGTTTGCTTCCATGGGTGCACAGATAACTCAACCTCCTGGCCACGGACCATACTGTTTAAAAGACACGGGCAAATTTATCACCAAATCTCTCCACTATACGCTAACACTTTTACCTCTCCAGGATATGGACAGTTGTATGTTTTTCACACAGCGCAAGCTACTGAAGTATGCTTACAAAATAAAGCAAACTCTGCATGCAGCGAAAATGTAATTCTCCAGCTAGATTCCATGCTCAGAATCATCAACCCGTTCGCTAAATCATACAAACACATGCATGAAATCGCTCAGTCTAATCCAACAGCATCTGTACGAATGGTTTTCAAGGAAGACCCTAGGCAGGATTTACAACGATACAATGTCCCGACATGTCACACCAATGTTGCAGCGATTTTTGTCGGAGAAGATGGCGAAATGCCTGCCAAAAGGGACATTTGCATCTATCCCATAGGCAACTCCTGTAAACAGATTTCCACGCTCAATATGAATTGCGATCCTATGGTTTACCCACTTTTATTCCCTTACGGAGACATTGGCTGGCACAAAGATTTACAACATGTTCCCGATAAAAGAACCGCCAAGCAAATAAGGCTTACTCAATGCCAATTTTACGCATACAGATTAGCAATGAGGAATACATTTAGTATTTTGCACTCCAGTGACAAACTATTCCAACAGTATGTCGTAGATGCGTATGTTAAAACAGAGGGCGCGCGTCTCAACTATATCAGATTACATCAACAAGATCTGCGCGTGGAACAATATAAAGGACTATCAGACGCACTGCAAGCAAACGCTGAAAATAACAACGTACGTGTAGGCAAAATATTCATATTACCGTCCACATTTCCAGGAAAAACAAAACTATCAGAATGCCATGGCCATAGTACGTAAATTCGGAAAGCCTGATTTATTTATCACTTTCACATGTAATCCTGCTTGGCCGGAAATTCTACATGCACACTGCGTCTTTCAAGAAGTATTTATTTCTTCTTGATTTCCGAATTCCTTTCTCACTGTTTTCCGTTTCTATTCTTACACCGCCGTATGCTACGGCGGGCGTCGGCTAGTAAATAATACTAAAATAAATAATAGTGCAACTTCCAGTAATAATACTATTATTTCAAGACTTCAAGCCCAGGTGCATTACACAGTATTTACCAAATAAAATAAAACAAGTGTAACTTGGTGAGACATCTTTACCAACTGAACCATCATTAAGGCAAATTGCATTAATATGGACATTGCTTCAAGCTAAGCTATATACATAAATAATAAAACTGCAACTTGCATTTATAATGCTATTTGTGGTATAGCCCTACGAAAGCGTATTAGGGCCACGGTGAAGAAAAAAAAATATATGTCGAGAATAAAGTCGACATGTTGACTTTATTCTCGACATTTCCACTTTATTCTCATAGTTTATTTTGTAATTAAAGTAGAATGTCGTAAACTAAACTTCATCCTAAAATCAATGTTAAATTTACTAGATTTTCTCAAACCCCATCATAAATTAATGTAGCACATTAAATGCTTTGTGTTAAGTGTTCCCCGACCCAGTTGTTAATCGCTGTACATGCTTCTTAAACTGACTTCCTCTACACTAAGAGGAGGCGCAAGCAGCGATCACCGCACAGAATACATTCACATCATGAGATTCCTGTTCTCTGAACATTTAGAATGCCAAGATAAACACTTGATATCATTTTCAGGATGAAATGCATTAAAGCAGGTATTAAACATGCATGGTAGTGTGCCGGTAGTGCTTCTCCCTCGCAGTAAGGGGTCCCCAGGTCTATGTTCAGTGTAGAGAACCTTATGACAGGTGTGACGAGGCTCCAAAAAACTGGATGTATGAATGGGTATCACACAGGTTTAACTGAATATTGTGTAAATGGTGGGTTTGTGATCTGGTGGTCAGAGACACAAACACAGAATTCAATGGATGTTCTTCTGAGCGGGCTTTCTTTATTGCATGTGTGCTGTCTGTCTGATGTACCAAACCCCCAGTTCCTATCCTTCCCTTTTCTTTCTCCACATAACCAATCACCAAACGATAAACGTCACGGAGTGTTCAGAACTTAAAAAAAAAATTTTCGTTATACATGTTTAATTATGCCGTCCATTCAGGGTTGCGCCCATCCCAGCAAAGCAGGAGCAAATCCTGAACAGGGAGCCAGCACATCGCAGGGTGAATACGAGCAATACATACACTAGCAGGGTCAATATAGCATAACAAAACCCACATCCTACATGACTTTGAAAGGAAACTGAAGCACGCCAAGTAAACCCACCAGAAAAACATGCAAATTCAAAACAAGGAACATCCGGGACCCCATTGCTGTGAGGCAGCAGTGCAACCTCCACGACACCGTGCCCCCACATGCTTTAATGCATTTTATTATGAAAATTATATCAAGTATTTATCTTAGCATTCTAAATGTTCAGGGAGCAGGGATATCATGAAATTAATGTATTCTGTGCTGCCATCACCTCCTCTTAGTGCAGGAGGAAGTCAGTTTAAGAAGCAGTAGCGATTAACATGGCTCTGGGAACACAACACAAAGCATTTAATGTGTTGCATAACTTATGACGGGGTTTGAGAAAATCTAGTAAATTAAATATTCATTTTAAGATGAAGATTAGTTTATGATGTTCTACTTTAATGACAAATTACGAGAATAAAGTCAACATGTTGACTTTACTCTCGACAAACGGCGAGAATAAAGTAGAAATGTCGAGAATAAAGTCAACATGTCAACTTTATTCTCGTCATAAGCGTCGAGATTAAAGTGGAAATGTCGAGAATAAAGTCAACATGTCGTCACACTATTACACAGTACCCAGGTACATTACACAGTATTGAAAAAAATAAAACAAGTACAACTTGGCTTGCAGTATTATCTAGTAGTATAGAAACAGTATTCACACATTTGAACATAATGGTATGGTCCACATCCGACCTTTTAAATCCAAAGTATCTGCAGACAACAGACACAGCTCCTTTTTCCAGCAAAAGTTCTTCTGTGTCATCATGTTCAACTTTATCGTCTGCTACAGCTTCAGTTTCGGAATGTTCTCTGTCCATTTTGACACGCAATACCTCCACTACCGCATATACTTAGCTGCATGTGTTTAGTGGTGTAGCAGTGAAAAAGAGCCCCCGCGCAACACCTCCACTAACGCATGTACTCCGTTGCATGTGTTTAGCGGTGTAGCAGTGAAAAAGGTCCCCCTTAAACAGTTTCCCACTGCACCACGTTCAGAACGTTGTTTAGGCAATTTAAACTGGTGTTGCGGTATAAGAAAAATCCATATCATAACAAAATTAAAAAACGGTTTTCGGTATGAACCGGTATACCCCCCAGCACTATGAACATGCTTTTTGTACATCAAAGCTTTAAGCCCAGGAGCTTGACCAAAAAAATTAACTCCAAGTGCAGTTTAAAAGATGTCCCTGACCTGGAGAGAGTATCTGAAGTAAAGGCTCACTGGCAGGACAAACAGTGTCTTGAGTAGAAAAGAAGGAAAATGGTGAAGAGACCCCTCTATGCAGACAGAGTATTACTCAGTAGGCAAGTGGCTCATAGAGGCAGAAGGGTGTTTTTACTTTCAGACTTGCCAGAAACAAATCCAATGCGACAGTAATTTTAATCATGTTCAATATTAGAGGAAACGACTTGTGCAGGTTGTGCCAAGAAAAAGCACTGATCACATTTTTATATTGGTTATAATCTATGGTTAAGGACCACACTTCTTAGTTTTTCTATATTTTATTAACTTGGTTTAGGTGTGGATATTATGTGTAATATTTTTTGTTGTTGATGTAATCACTGTGCTATTCAGTAATAGTTTTTGGATGATGGCAGCCGTAATCTTTACAGATGTGATGTATGTTGCCAGGATTGGTGATGTGTAACGTCACCTTGTATCCTTAACACAATGGCATACTATACATACAAAAGTTTTCTTTGTGTTGGATTCTCATTCATAAACACACCTTTTTTTCTATGTTAGTTACACGTACTTAAATAGCTAGTGTTTGGCCTTATAAAGTTCATTTTTTGACTAAGATTCTGGTTCTGAGTTTTGAATTTCTGCTGCCCTTTTGGTTCCTTTCTTGTCATTTCACTTTGGTTGCAGTCTGATGCATCTGTCTGCGGGCGTTTCCTGTTTTCTTTTCTCTTTTAGTTCAGAGGAAGCAGAGAGGTGCTCCCACAACGACTTTAGAGTGGGGCTTTCTATATTGCGTTAAACTAATTTCCTGGTTATTTTGTTTATCGTGATCTTTCTTAGACAAAAACAATTCTCCCTTTTCAACATATCAAGTTTCATGTACGTCAGGATCAAGTCTTGTACCCAGCCATTATTGTTTGCACATTTTTGCCAGGTCTGTATGAAGGTGTGAAGGTGATTTGATTAGCAAGTGTGGATGGGCACATGAATGGTCTCTGCAATGGACTGGTGCTCCGTACACAGTTTTTACCAGCCTTTTGCCCTGACTGGCTCCATTGACAAGCAAACCTGAATTGGATAAGGCATAATTGAAAATGTTAATTATGTTCAGTAACACAGAGTTGAAGTACATTTAGAAGGAATTGACATATGACAACAGGTAGGCCTCACCCAATGAACATCACCTCCATCCATGGCTCTAATGTCAATACAGAGTCCCCCCAGCAGTTCTTTTGGGACGTCTCCCTATGAAATTTTAATGGGACACCAAGTACTACAACCAGCATCCTTTCCCTTGAATTTTACCTGGCAGTAATTGAGTCTTCCACCAATGAGCAGGACCAAAGTTAAGATAAAGCTCAAGTGTTTCCTGTAGATTTCCCTCGTGAGAGCCACCCAGTGCTGGAGATAACAATCTCAGTCATCAGTCCTGAGTCAGCCATTGCTACCCATAAGACTGATGGAGAAGCCACTAACTGCAGATCAAAGTTCCTAGAAGTTCACAGGCGGAGTGGTGTCTCTGAGGCTGGGGATCTGCACTGGCAGTCGGAAGGTTGCCGGTTCAAATCCCGTAAATGCCAATAGGGACTCTGCTCTGTTGGGCCCTTGAGCAAGGCCCTTACCCTGCAATTGCTGAGCGCTTTGAGTAGTGAGAAAAGCGCTATATAAATGCAAAGAATCTATATATATAATTCACTAAGTCCATGGCAAACAAGACGCGCGCAAGACCGAGCCCCACGCACCAACAATTCACTAAGCAGCTGACCATGGCACACGCACTACAGAGCCAACAATTCGCACGAGAGCGAAAGCATTTGCCAAGAATGTTTTCATTAATCAAGAACGAAAGTCGGAGGTTCAAAGAAGATCACATACCGTCGTATGACCATAAACAATGCTAACATTATTCCCACTAGCATGCCTCCGCATAAAGTCAAACTTAAAATTGGTTCAGTCGTCATGCTTCTCAGAAACCTCATGCCAGCAAGAAGTCTCTGTAAAAGCACTAGACTGACTGTTCTCAGCATTCACCGCAATGTACTGGAGTGTAAAACAATCGCAGCTCCTACCTTACAAACTGTCCATATTCTCCGGATTTCCCTGACCCCATCAGATTCAAATTTGCCTTTTATTTTTACACGCAGACAATTTCCTGTTAGATTGGCCTTTGCAATGCCAATTAATAAGGTGCAGTGACAAACTTTCAAAAAGTTATGCCTGTATCTGCCAAAACCAGTTTTCAGTCACGGAAAATTGTATGTTGCTCTCTCCTGAGTTCCATCTTTTCATTCATTTACAGCACACAGGCGCGCGCACGAGAGAGAGAGACACACACACACACACACAGGCGCACATGCGTGAGAGAGAGAGAGAATCCCTGAACCCATCAGATTCAAATTTGCCTTTTACGTTTACACGCAGACAATTTCCTGTTAGACTGGCCTTTGCAATGAAAATTAATAAGGCACAGGAACAGACTTTCAAAACGATATGCCTGTATCTGCCAAACCCAGTTTTTAGTCACGGACAATTGTATGTTGCTCTCTCCAGAGTTCCATCTTTTCATTCAATTACAGTCGTATCCTCAAACCCACCCCATTTGGACAACTGTGTCTTTCAGGAAGTGTTCACCCATCAGTACATAATTATGTGGTGTATACTATGCTGCAGGTTGGCTAGTTATTATTATTAGAAGACATTCTACAAACTGTACATCATGATACTCATGTGGCTAGCAATACCTGTTTAGCTCTTTTTGTATCTCTGGGTACAGTCATACTCCATTTCTTCCCGATTTGTGCTGCCCTTCCACATTCTCCTTTCTTTGACACAGGTCCCTCAGTGGGCTCCATTTCCATCTACCTTAGGGATGCCACCATTGCTCAAATCAATGCCTCCTGTCTCTGTGAACAGAAAACATACCTATCATTGCCCAAAGAGATGTATGGGGTATGCTACATGGTCCTAAAAAATGCCACTCTTTGTGATTCCTTTCCAACTTTCCAGGTATCCCCATAGCCTCCCCTTTACAGAAGTAAAAGGGAGGACCATCCACTAAAACCTATTCCCAAGTGGCTTATGGGCACCAGAACTGCATTGCTTCAAGTGATAGAGTTATTTATGGAGAGAGGATAAATGAGCTGTCCCAAGCAATAAAACTGGTTGCATATAGGACTTCAGACTTCTTGGCCCAAGTGCCCACTGATCAAAGTTGCAATACAAAACAGAATGGCCTTGGATGTGTTGCTGCCAGACCAGGGTGGGACCTGCACAGTCACAGGCTCTCAATGCTGCACTTACATTCATAGTGTCTTCACCAACCTCTCTTCCTTGATTGACCACATCCTTTGAGCTCCTTTTTCACCACGACAGACCAATGCAGAGCCCGCATTACTGCGGATGCCGCACCGATCCGCCTGTTGATCTCACGCTCAATTCTTCCCTCACTCATGAACAAGACCCCAATACTTGAACTCCTCCACTTGGGGCAGGATCTCGCTACCAACCCTGAGAGGGCACTCCACCCTTTTCCGGCTGAGGACCATGGTCTCGGATTTGGAGGTGCTGATTCCCATCCCAGCCGCTACACACTCGGCTGCGAACCGATTCAGAGAGAGCTGAAGATCACTATATATATATAAAAATCATTATAAGTCATAATACACACTTTTTATGCTCCATAACTAATAACTACATCTCTTTCCTGAGTGAGTGTTTTTTATAAAATGTTTCTTTGTGATGTAGTGTATGCTGCAGGCCATAACTGTACTTACCAACTCTCATGTTTCAAGAATATTCTGTGACCAGCACACTCTAGAATGTGATACACCCAGTTACCTCAAGACGAGTTCAGAACTGTCCATGCCATAGATGGGTGTCATGTACAAAGCCTTCCATAATTTTTGGGCAAAGTTTAAAGTTACAAATCACACAATTCAGACGTGATTAAAGTACACATTGTATATATTTTGGTCACACCATGTAGAAATGACACTTTTTCTACATGGTCCCCCCATTTCAGGGCACCATAAGGTTTGGGACACAGCAATGGCAGGTCCGTTGAAGCATTCATATTTAGTACTTTGTTGTATATGCCTTGCATGCAATGACTGCTTGCAGTCTGCGATTCATAGACATTACCAGGCGCTTAGGATCTTCTGCCAAGCCTCTAATTCAGCCATTTTCGGCTCCTGCTTGTTTCAGCAGCTTGTCCACTTGCTTTCTCTTCAGAATATGGAAGGCCTGCTCCATTGGATTTAAATTTAATTTACTGGCTCGGCCATTCAAGAATTTTCTATTTTTTGGTTTGAAAAACCCCTGTTTTACCTCAGCAGTATGTTTGGGATCATTATCTTGTTGTAGGATAAAGCACCATCCAATGAGTTTGAAGGTATTTACCAGAATTTGAGCAGATGTGTCTATACACCCCAGAATTCATTGTGCCTCTGCAGTTCCATCATCAACAAAGAGAAGTGTGCCAGCTCCTGTGGTAGCCATACATGCCCAAGCCATAACACCCCCAACACCATGTTTAACAGATGAGGTGGTCTGCTTTGGATCTTGGGCAGTCCCTTTTTGTCTCCACACTTTGCTCTTGCCATCACTCTGATATAGGTTCATCTTCGTCTTGTCTGTCCACAAGACCTTTTTCCAGAATTCTGCAGGCTCTTTTCAGTCCTTTTTTCGCAAACATAGATAGATAGATACTTTATCAATCCCAAGGGGAAATTCACATATTCCAGCAGCAGTATACTGATGCAAAAAACAATATTAAAGAGTAATAAAAATGCAGGTAGAAACAGACAATAACTTTGAATAATGTTAACGTTTAACCCCCCCAACCCCAGGTGGAATTGAAGAGTCACATAGTGTGGGGAGGAACGATCTCCTTGGTCTGTTAGTGGAGCAGGACAGTGACAGCAGTCTGTCGCTGAAGCTGCTCCTCTGTCTGGAGATGACACTGTTCAGTGGATGCAGTGGATTCTCCATAATTGATAGGAGCCTGCTGAGCGCCCGTCGCTCCACCACGGATGTCAAACTGTCCAGCTCCATGTCTATAATAGAGCCTGCTTTCCTCACCAGTTTGTCCAGGCGTGAGGCGTCCTTTTTCTTAATGCTGTCTCCCCAGCACACCACCCCGTAGAAGAGGGCGCTCGCCACAACTGTTGATAGAAAACATTATTCTGGCAATCCTGTTTTTTGTGGCTAACTAGTGGTTTACATCTTGCATTGTGGCCTCTGTATTTCTGTTCATGGAGTCTTCTGCAGATATTAGTCTTACACATTCTCCTCTGCTTCCTGAAGACTGTTTCTGATCTGTCAGACAGGCTCTTGGGACTTTTACTTCACCACATTGAGGATTCTTCTGTCATCAGCAGTGGAGGTGGCTTCCTTGGCCTACCAATCCCTTTATTACCAAGCTCACCAATGTGTGTTTTCTTCTTAATTATATTCCAGACAGTTGATTTAGATAATCCTAAGGTTTTACTGGTAACTCTCAATAGTTTTATTCTTGTTTTTCAACCACATAATGACTTTTTTGACTTTCATTGGTACAGCTCTTGTCCTCATGTTGAACGATAGCAACTACACACTCCAAAGGGTAGAAGCAAGCCACGGTATCTTATGGAGCAATGAACACACCTGAGTAAACTCCTGTGACGTCACTTGTCCCAAACATTATGGTGCCCTGAAATTGGTGACCATGTATAAAGAGTGTTGTCATTTCATGAAATGTTTATGTGAAATAAATGAATGCCTGCAATGTGCACTACAATCACGTCTGAATTGTTTGATTTGGAATTTTAAACTGTGGAGCAGAGGGGTAAATTAAATAGTAAATGTGTCTTTGTCCCAAGTATTATGGAGGGCACTGTGGCTGTACCAAGTAGAAAAGCCCTACACTGTACTGAATTTGGTTCTGACCGGGCCAAGGAGCGTCAATAAACAGAATAAGAGCAACGTCTGGTCTTGACTCTTCCACTGATTGCTGTTGTCTTGTGAATCTGCATGTATGGTTTTAATTGATGTTATTTATGTTGGGCGCGCAGTGGTAGCACTGCTGCCTCACAGTCAGGAGACCCTGGTTCGCTTCGGTCCTCCCTGCGTGGAGTTTGCATGTTCTCCTAGTGTCTGCGTGGGTTTCCTCCCACAGTCCAAAGGCATGCAGGTTAGGTGCATTGGCGATTCAAAATTGTCTCTAGTGTGTGCTTGTTGTGTGTGTGTGTGCATGCCCTGGGTTTGTTTCCTACCTTGCACCCTGTGCTGGCTGGGATTGGCTCCAGCAGACCCCCATGACCTCAAATCCTGTAGTTAGGATATAGCTGGTTGGGTAATGGATGGAAGGATGGATGGTTATTTATGTTTGTCTTTACTTGTCTTTGCCAGGATATTATGCAATTAGAATTATTACGGGTGGCCAACCAGTATTGTGTAATACTGCTTATGTTAGAGGGATTAGTCATATGTCACAAAGCATTTACTTCACATATCCCTCATTGTTGTTATGTTTATTTATTATTATTGTCACACTTCACACAAGTGTTTCCTGAGAATATGGTGACCTTTGAATGAAGCATAATCATTTTTAGTTTCACTCTGATACACTTGAGTTCTAACCCCCAGGCCCTAGCTTGTGACAGCACTGTGGGATTTGCGCCAAACCACATTTCTGCATTTTACTCTTCTAGGTTCAAGCCTATAATGGTTTCAAAGTGTGTTCAAATCACTGTCCAATAAATACATGAAAAATGAAAACAGAGACTAACAAAAAAACCACTGACTTGTATACATCCTGTGCTACAGGACTAGGGCTTCGAGTTATTTTTGTGAGTGGCGCTTCTGTAAGGCACTATATAAATAAAATGTGTTATTTCTATTATTATTATTTGTTTTCTACAAGTACATGACCCATTAGAAGTTAACAAGCTGGATAAATATCAACAGATCTGCTTTCACCCACCACAGATGATAGGCACCCCACCTTTAGCTGAACTCACATTTGATTCAGTGGCTGACATGCTGCTATATAACCTGTTAGTATTTGCTCATTTCTGTTTTTAAAGCAATACTCGTGTAATCAAGTTTGTTCTTAAAGCTTGTCTGACTGAGCATCTTGAGAAAGAGGGTTCCTTATGATACAATTTATTTTTGTATAGCCCATAATCACACAAGAAGTAATAACACCAGGTTATTTACTCCGTCATTGCTAACAGAGCAGTAACATTACGGGTGATAAAAATGGATTTCCTTTTTTAGCAGTATTTCTTGTATGTTTCAGGTCTTAATGGTGCTACACAGATGGCTGTAATCGCTTGTTTTTTTTAATATGGCAGATGTCATTTTCACAAGACAAATTACTGTATCCAACATCCTCGGGCGGACGTGGAAACAGCGAGTGACATCATTCATTCTGCTGTTGCTAAGTTACAAACGCAGCATCCTGAGGCGCTTGTGCTAATCGCTGGAGACTTTAACCATGTGACGCTGGACAAAACATTACCAGCCTTCTCCCAGTATGTGGACTGTAACACCCGGGGAAATAAGACTATTGATTTACTGTATGCAAACATTAAAGACGCATACAGCGCCACTCCGCTGCCTGCGCTTGGGAAAGCAGATCATAACCTGGTTCTGCTTCAGCCTCACTACAAACCAAAAGTGAGGGTCCTACCTACAACCACACGCTTATTCAGGAAGTGGTCCCCTGAGGCAGAGAAGGCTCTAAGAGAATGCTTTGGAACTACAGACTGGGATATCCTGCAGGGATCACATAGTGAGAACATTGAGGAAGTTGTTGACTGCACTACTGACTACATCAACTTCTGTATGGACATTGTAGTTCCAGTAAGAACTGTATGCTGCTATTCTAACAACAAGCCATGGATTACAAGTGACATCAAGGGCCTTTTGAACCAGAAGAAAAGGGCTTTTAAAGGCAGTGATCAGCATGAGCTCAAGCGCGTGCAGAAGGAACTTAGAGTCCAGCTCAGGGCGGCGAAGGAGCAATACAGGAGAAAGCTGGAGCAGAAGTTGCAGAATAACAGCATGAAGGAAGTGTGGGATGGGATGAAGATCATCACTGGCTGCAGCTCGAAGCGGGGTGCCACCATCGAGAGAGATGTGAAGAGAGCAAACCAAATGAACAACTTCTTTAACAGGTTTGACCACCCTAACCCACTCTGACCTCGGAGTACTGCACCCTCCACACATCCTTCTGCTGATTCCAGCATAGGAGAGACATCCCCACCCACAATTACAACAGCGCAGAGAGCTGAGGAGACTTCGTGCCAGCAAAGCAGAGGGTCCAGATGGAGTATCGCCACGACTGCTGAAGGTCTGTGCATCGGAGCTGGGGGATCCTCTACAGCTCATCTTCAACCTGAGCCTGGAACAGGGGAGAGTCCCGAGGCTTTGGAAAACATCTTGCATCACCCCAGTCCCAAAGGTATCACGTCCTAGTGAGCTGAATGACTTCCGGCCTGTTGCTCTGACATCACATGTGATTAAGACCATGGAGAGGCTGCTGCTTCACCACCTGAGGCCAGAGGTTCAACACGCCCTCGACCCTCTGCAGTTTGCATATCAGGAGAAGGTGGGAGCGGAGGATGCCATCATCTATATGCTACACCGATCCCTCTCCCACTTGGACAGAGGCAGTGGTACTGTAAGAATTATGTTTCTGGACTTCTGTAGCGCCTTCAACACAATCCAACCTCTGCTCCTTAGGGACAAGCTGACAGAGATGGGAGTAGATTCATACTTGGTGGCATGGATCGTGGACTATCAGTATGTGCGTCTCGGGAACTGCACGTCTGACATTGTGGTCAGCAACACAGGAGTGCCACAGGGGCCTGTACTTTCTCCAGTCCTGTTCAGCCTATATATCGGACTTCCAATACAACTCGGAGTCCTGCCACATGCAAAAGTGCGCTGACGACACTGCTATCGTGGGCTGCATCAGGAGTGGGCAGGAGGAGGGTATAGGGACCTAATCAAGGACTTTATTAAATGGTACGACTCAAACCACCTACACCTGAACAACAACAAAACCAAGGAGATGGTGGTGGATTTTAGGAGGCCCAGACCCCTCATGGACCCCGTGATCATCAGAGGTGACTGTGTACAGAGGGTGCAGACCTATAAATACCTGGGAGTGCAGCTGGATGATAAATTGTAAGAAAGGACAGAGCCGGTTATACTTCCTTAGAAGGCTGGCGTCCTTCAACATCTGCAATAAGATGCTCCAGATGTTCTATCAGACAGTTGTGGCGAGCACCCTCTTCTATGCAGTGGTGTGCTGGGAAGGCAGCATTAAGAAGAAGGACGCCTCACGCCTGGACAAACTGGTGAGGAAGGCAGGCTCTATTGTTGGCATGGAGCTGGACAGCTTGACATCCGTGGCAGAGCGACGGGCGCTCAGCATGCTCCAATCAATTATGGAGAATCCACTGCATCCACTAAACAGTATCTTTTCCAGACAGAAGTGCAGCTTTAGTGACAGACTGCTGTCACTCTCCTGCTCCACTGACAGACTGAGGAGATCGTTCCTCCCCCAAACTATGCGACTCTTCAATTCCACCCGGGGGGGGGGGGTAAATGTTAACATTATTCAAAGTTATTGTGTATTTTTACCTGCATTTTTATTACTCTTTAATTTAATATTGTTTTTTGTATCAGTATGCTGCTGCTGGAGTATGTGAATTTCCCATTGGGATTAATAAAGTATCTATCTATCTGTCTATCTAACAATGTGGACTGCACAACATCCAAATGCTTGGCTGCTGAAGAAGAAGAAGAAAAAAAAAAACAAAACATTGTGATTGGCTAGCATGTTGCTAAAAAAAATAATGGATTATTCACCAGAATGTTTCCCTAAGAAGCTACAAATGGATATCATGTGGAAGAAGTGAAAGCAAACCCTGTGTTGACTGACTTGTGTAGGGAAAGTCCCAATGGCCTTGTGGCACAAGCAGCATTAAAGATAAACCTAATGCCTGGGCAGATATGACTTTTGATATTAAATTAGAAATGCCATTCCACTCTGGTTGGATAATGACTGGGTGGATGTTTATGGTGATGTCAATGAATCACGGACTTCAAGAAGTTATTGCATGCAAGGGATAAGCAACAAAGTCCTAAATTTGACAATGGCTTCAACAGACCTGCCATTGCTGTGTCCTAAACATTATGGTGCCCTGAAATGGAGGGGCCTTCTAGGAAATGTGTTGTCATTTCTCCATACTGTGACCGATGTAAATTACCTTAAATGAAAGTCTGCAATGTGTACTTTAATCACATCTGAATTGTATGATTTGGAATTTTAAACTGTGGAGCAGAAGGGTAAAATCAAGGAATAAATGTATGTCTTTGTCCCAAACATTATGGAGGGCACTGTAGCTGTATTGAGTATAAAAACCTGCATTCAGTTCTGACCAACCGATGAGCGTCAATAAACAGAATAAGAATGAAGTCCGGTCTCAGTTCCTCCACAGACTGCCATTGTCTTGTTAATCTGCATATATGTTTTAAATTAGATGTTATTTATGGTTGTATTTACTTGTCTTTGCCAGGATACTGTGCAATTACATTTACACGGGTGGCCAACCAGTATTGTGTAATACTGCTTGTGTGGAGAGAGAGGTTGGGAGCATGCATTGATTACAGTGTGTTGCTGCACCCACCACATGGCACCTCACCACCACACTGAACAGTGTGAGGTGTTATTTACAGTGGCTGGAGTGCCAATCCTTCCTGCTATCAACTCCTGAGTTTTTCACAGAGGGATAAATCATGGAAACAATGTCTCTATCCCAAACGTTGTGGAGGGCATTGTATACAGTCAAGACAGTATTGTGCTTTCAGTGATCTCTACAATTGTTTTTTTTTTTTTTTTTTTTTTTTTAAATCAACAGAAATATAGTGCACAAGTTTTAATTTTTTTGTGGTTTTCTAAAACCATGAAGTGTCTAAATTATACACATACAGCACACCTAATATTTGGTTAAATGTCCCTTACCACATTACACCTCAGAGTCAGACACTTCTGGTAGCCATCAACAAATATCTGGCAGAATTCTGGTTGGATATGTGACTAATTGATTCAACCAATTTTGTTTGTTTCCCTGCACAGGCCTGGCCTTTAACACAGTCTACATGCTTTCAATAGGGTTGAGGTCAAAACTTTGGGAAGGCCACTTCAAGCACTTAATGTTAGCCTGATTTAGACATTCCAGAACCAGCTTTGATGTGTGTTTATGGTTATTATTTTGTTGGAACACCCAACTACAGTAATCCCTCACTATATCGCGCTTCGCCTTTCGCGGCTTCACTCCATCGCGGATTTTATATGTAAGCATATTTAAATATATATCGCGGATTTTTCGCTGCTTCGCAGGTTTCTGCGGACAATGGGTCTTTTAATTTCTGGTACATGCTTCCTCAGTTGGTTTGCCCAGTTGATTTCATACAAGGGACGCTATTGGCAGATGGCTGAGAAGCTACCCAACTTACTTTTCTTTCTCTCTCTCTTGCGCTGACTATCTGTGATCCTGACGTAGGGGGTGTGAGCAGGGGGGCTGTTCGCACACCTAGATGATACGGATGCTCGTCTAAAAATGCTGAAAGATTATCTTCACGTTGCTACCTTCTGTGTGCAGCTTTTAAGTATGCTGCACAGTGCTTCGCATACTTAAAAGCTCAAAGGGCACGTATTGATTTTTTTATCTGTCTCTCTCTATCTCTCTCTCTCTCTCTCTCTGCTCCTGACGGAGGGGGTGTGAGCTGCCGCCTTCAACAGCTTTGTGCCGCGGTGCTTCGCATACTTACAAGTCAAACAGCCCTATTGAATTGTTTGCTCCTTTGAAGAGGAAGATATGTTTGCATTCTTTTAATTGTGAGACGGAACTGTCATCTCTGTCTTGTCATGGAGCACAGTTTAAACTTTTGAAAAAGAGACAAATGTTTGTTTGCAGTGTTTGAATAACGTTCCTGTCTCTCTACAACCTCCTGTGTTTCTGCGCAAATCTGTGACCCAAGCATGACAATATAAAAATAACCATATAAACATATGGTTTCTACTTCGCGGATTTTCTTATTTCGCGGGTGGCTCTGGAACGCAACCCCCGCGATGGAGGAGGGATTACTGTATATCAGACGTTCGAGGTATTGCTCAAGATTTCGGGGGTAATCCTTCTTTTTCATTATTCTGTTCAGTGTGTGCAATGCCGTTCCACTGGCAGTAATGCTTAACAGCTGGCACAGTATTCTTGGGGTTGAATGCCTCACCTTTTCCGCATCCAAACATACTTCTGCTTATTGTGGCCTAACAACTCAATCTTTGTCTCATCTGACCATAAAACTTTCCTTCAGAAGATGTTTTCTTTGTCCATGTGATAAGCCACACACTTTAGTCACGCTTAAAAGTGGTTGAGTTCAGAGCAAGGCCTTGCTTCCTTCTTGGACAGCAGCCTCACGGCCCATGGTGATGTAAAACTATTTTTGATTATGGACAGTGACACTGGTGTTCCAGTTGTAGCTTCTAGTTCATGTCAGACCTGGTTCTTGGTGGTCCTTTGATTGCATCTGGCCATCCAGACAAATTTACTCACTCCTGAGGGTGACAGGCTGGGCCTTCGTCCACACATTGGCAAAGTGACTACAGTTCCATATACAGTAACTTGTACTTACAATTGTTTGAACTGATGAAGTTGGAATCTTGAAGTTGTTTATAAATGGCTCCAAGAGACATTCCTGATTTATGGTAATCTATGATTCTCTTCCTCACATCTACACTACGCTACTTGGAGTTTCTCATCATGATATGTGTTGGTCAATCCAAGAAGTGTTCTCAAACAAGACAGAGAAGCTACCAGCTGTGGATGGTTATTATCATTAGAAGGCAGTTACCAGACACCAAGCTAAAACACATTTTGGAACTTTCAGCACCATGTAATGAATAATCTAAGTCAATGTATGGATATTTTTGATAGTGCATAGTGATTTTCAACCTGTGATAATTTCAGAAAACCCACAATAAATTAAAACTTGTGTGCTAAAGTCCTGACCTTTTATGTGTAATAAAGATGCATTCTGCCACAAAAAAAGCAGTTGTAGAAATCACTGAAACCCCAATACTGCCCTAACATACAGTGCCCACCACTGTTATTGGCATTCCTTGTAAAAATTAGAAGGGTTAGAAAAAAAAATCACTGTTTGCCAAAGAACCGTCATCTTGCACTGAAAAAAAGAGAAACATCTGAATTTAATTGACACAAGTTCATTCAAAGAAAAACAAAGCCCTCATCAAGAAATAAACATTTTTAACAAAAACACTGAAAGACTCTTGATTGACCACCCTCTAACTCTGTTCCAATCTTCCATGGCTCCTTCCATGTGACTTCTGTACTTTGGCAATAACCTTGTGGTCGCTGAAAGTGGGAAAACGACAGGAGACAGACACCAATGTAAAGTAAAAAGCAATTTCTTTATTCTTGGTAAGCAAAGAGGCTGCAGCACCTGCCAGCTCAATTAGCTACAGACCGCCAGCCTGCCAAAAGCAGGAAGTTAGCTCAGTTTTATACCAGTTTGTTTACTAAACAAAAAGAAGTATGTCGGTTCAATTTGAGATCATGCAGAGTTTGCAAGTAGCTTAAGATGACACATTAAACCAGTACATGCAGAAGTACACGGTAGTCTTTAGATAAGAGGAACTGTCAGCATACCCAAAGTCCCAGGTTCCCCATCCAGCTTAGGCTATGCAATTCAGCTATGGCTAGTTTTACAGAGACAGCACTTTGCAAAACATGTACTTCCCTATTCTTCTGCACCATCAGAGTTACAACACTTCAACGGCTATGTGGCAGTTACATTTTTTCTCAGCTTATAAAAGGATTAATGTTATACTGTCGGTTAATGCACAGCACATTCTTATTATAGCTTACATTTCGCACATAATGATCATCATACATAATAATTGATTATACAATATCAAAAGCTACCTTAAAAGTTAGTTTAGTACATTTGCCTTACAAGAATACACTCTTTACAGCTCAGCACCTGTATTGGGTTACATTTTGTTCGATTGGCTTAATTCAAATTATTCTTTCTCAACCTACACATTCATGCCACCATTTCTGCCTTAGGAACACTCACTTGTGGTCAGGGGCAACATCATCTTTGCTCACTTTACTTGACTCAGTGAGTTGATCCAAGCCAGGATGCTTCTGAAGGCTCACCATTGACCATGTGGATTTAAGCAGATGTGTGCATCGCATAAGAGTCCTAAATACAGCTCTTTAGTTGCTCAATCACACCTCTCCATCTTTCACTGTCTCACACATACACCCTACACATACGCAACTTCTTTTATAGCCGGCTTCTCAGAATGGCCCATCAACCCACTCTGGCAGTCTGCAGATGCTGTCCCCACAAGAATTTTCATGCCCAAAAACACCACTGTTTAAAATAATACCTAACATTTTTTTTGGTTAACTGTGATTTGGTATCCGTATAAGAAAATCTAGGAATATAATTGAAATGTGTTGATCATGCAAGAAATGTACTTTTTATCTATGTTATAGAATGTTAGAATTAGAAAAAGGAATCTGTGCCAGTGCAGTAAGAAAATTGCAAGGCATTTAGCTTTCAGTTAAGGAAAGTGTTAGGTTACAGCAGTAGCAGCTCTTCATTATCCAAGCAAAAAGTTCTTATATGTATTTGGGCAGTTGTTTATTTATTGTGTACAACATATATACCTTTTTTCTTCTCCTGAGCTTCTGTAAAGTTAAGTCACATCTCAAAGACAGCAACAGGCTAAAATCCATCCATCCATCCATTTTCCAACCCGCTGAATCCGAACACAGGGTCACGGGGGTCTGCTGGAGCCAATCCCAGCCAACACAGGGCACAAGGCAGGAACCAATCCCGGGCAGGGTGCCAACCCACCACAGAACAGGCTAAAATGTTATATAATATTCTTATCTGGTATTGTTATACTATTATTTATTATATTACCTGTCAGATAGATAATAGAATAAACTTAAAACATTTGATATCTTGTATTAATGTGTACCCTCAGCATTCCTCCTAATCCCTTTCTCTGTATCCTTGTGCATCTCACCCTGTCTTGGCTAGTGCTTCCTCTTTCAGTTGCATTCTCATAAAGCCTGTTCCTCAGACTCTGTCATTTTGAGGTGTATTGCTTGCCTCTTGTATACTTTTTACCCACCAACAATAGCAGACAATCCCCCATTATCTGCTGTACAAATACTTCCCGTGTTTGATGGCAACTCTGCATGCTCCTCTCAAGGTTATTATAGTTAACGAAAACTAAAATAAAAACTGAAACTATTATTAAAAAAACATTTTCGTAAACTGAAATAAAATAATTACCAAAACCGAAATGAAAAACTAAAACTAAACAAAACTATTAAAGTAGCTGGAAAGACTAACTGAAATAAAATAATAATTTACTAAAATATTTTTAGTTTTCGTTTTTGAATGAATATTCTTGCCATTAGTCTTTAACCCTTGTAAATTTTAACTCTAAAACAAAAAGTCATCCACCACAAGCCGCCCACACATATTAATCCAGTGAACGGCGGCTGGTGACGGAGGGCGGCTGTTCACACAGCATTTGCGGTGACAGAGCAAGCTGAATACAGGTGCATAAAGCGTGTGAAATAGAAAGTGATTTGCATGCCACCTTTCTTTGCGCTTGTTGTATATCAAGACATAATGCAAACGGCTGAAATCAGAATGTGCTGGTCAACAAAACGTTTACCATATGGACAGAAAAATCACGAGTAAGTAACGTTTCAGTTTATTTCTCAGGTGACTGTTTTTGTTGACAGCAATTCACTTGCCACTTCGCACAGGAGAAATCGAAGTATAGAGAAGTATAGAGAAAGTATAGTGATCATGAAAAAATTCTTGATGAAAAAAATATTGACGTTATACACCTCCCAGAGTCCAAAAATACTGGTTTTTGGAATTGTGTGTGTGTGTGCACACGCGTGTATGTGTCTGTGTGTGTGTGTATAAACACGATAACTCAAAAACGAAACTAGATAGATGGATGAAATTCGGCATGTGGTTGTTACACCACAATCGTAGGTCTGTATTAACTTTTGGGTCAAATCCATCACCCGGACGTGGTACTTTACCTGAAGATATCCAATTTATTCAACATTACTTTTATAATAATTGTTTAATATATTGTTAATTTGATTTGTGGGTGATGGTTCCATAATATATACATATAATCATTGTCTCGCAGTTTACTCCTCAAATATCCATCCCCATATCTGAGTATACAAGAAAGTCGAGGGGAGACCACTCATGATTTTTGAAAATAAACGGCACTGATCGAGAGACTGACTAGGTGATCATACAAGATCAGCATATTGTTGCTGACCAATCACTTTTGCTTTAAAAACATCGTTTAACAACAAAGTGATACAAACAAAGGTAGAGAGTCTGACAAGTGATGAAAAAGTAAACATACCAATGGGTTTTTGTATTCATTCTATATTTATTAATTTATCTTTTTTAGTTCATATTCACAACTCAAAATACCTAATATTATGAAAGTAATCCATTAGCAGAATTATATTTTAAAATATTTATCTCCCTTTTTTCAATGTCTCTCTCTCTCAAAATAGATAGTTGAAATATCATATTCATTTTGTTCTTAACATCAGCCATACCATACATAGTGCATACTTGGGAATTTTCCTGCCTTACATCCAAACCTTCTGGTGTTGGCTCCAGGTTTCCTGTGATCCTGCTCTGGATAAACAAGTTTAGATAATGTATATATTGTTCTTAATCTCAGATGCTGTTTCTGTTGTTTTGTGCCTGTCCGTATTCCTTTACCTACTCTTGCCCTGCTCATTATGGGTTTACTGTCCTTATGGTAGGCTATTCAAGACTCGCCACCTCTAACCTTGACACTACATCTAGGTGGGGTCTGCACACTGATTCAAGTCTAAGAGCCCTGCTCTTCCTAAGCCCCTGTGATTTTCATGAGAAAATATTTTTAAAATTATAAAATTGTGTAAAATTATTCATATTCAGTATCTAGTTTTGATTATGCTTGTTTTTATCAGACAAAAACAAAACCAGCTAGTAAACCAAGCAGTGTAGTAAGCTTCCACGAACATTACACTCATATACAAATCTGTTAAGTGTACAGTTCTGTCTGATTGTGACACAAAGCTAACTCTGTAGGTGCTCCATGCCATAATTACTAAAACTAATATATATAAAAATAAAATAGAAATGTCTTTGTGAAATAAAAACTAAACTAAACTAAAAATACACGATGAAGGAAAACTAAAACTAAACTGAATTTCCAACTAAGGTCTAAAAAAATATAGAAATAAAAACTAATTTAAAAAGGCAAAACTATAATAACCTTGGCTCCTCATATGTCTTTTCTCAGTATCTTCGTGTGTGCCAGCCTCTCTTGCCCAGTGCTTCCTATCTCAATTGCATTTAAATGAACAAACAAAGCGAAACTGACCAGTCGGATTGCTCACAGGGACCAGGCACACACATGCATAGCCAGTAGTATTTTATTTGATAGTAGATTTTGCTTTGCACTTTAATAATATTAATCTGTTCTAGATTTCAACATTTATTCTGACCTCAGAGATTGAGGGGTGGGGAGTGTCAACCTAGGGGTTTCATTGAAGGTATAAAGCAGGGATAGGGACATTAACTAAAGGAGACAGGGGCTTCCAGCCTATAACAAATAAGTAAACCTGTTAAAGCCCCATTCCCAGGTGCTGGGACCAGAGATCTGGAACAGCAGGGTGAACCTTAAGGGTGCTAAGGTCACCTTTGCCTCCATATCTCTCATCCCTGGGAAAGAGAGATGGAGAACCTGAGTGTACTTCCAGTTACAGCTCAAGGTGCCTTTGCACTGAAAGAGATAAAGGAAAAAAAAAGTGCCTGCTGACTGGCACAGAGCAGTGCTGCCGAAGTGAAAGACTAGGAAGGAGTAATCAGAATTGAGGCCAAATTCAAAAGACGGGATCCAAAAAAGCAGAAAGAATAGAGTACCACAATCTATCAGATCATGTTCGAATAAAATGTTTGCAAGAATGTCATAATGATCTAGTTTCTTTGCACCTAACTAGCAAAGAACATGTGGTTTATTTTTTGAATCCAATACACAAATTGTGTCCTGATGTCACAAAGTTCAGCTGGCATGGACATCATTTTTATAATGGCTGCGATCATCAGAAAAAGAGCACATATCAATGGCGCAAAGCAGTATTACAAAATAGCACCATTGTAATGTTACTAACGTAACACAAAAATATTACAAATATTCAACGCACCCAAA